>NC_081293.1:27525000-27795000 GCF_030435805.1 Mustela lutreola | reverse complement strand
CAGCGTGCGAGTGGGGGCAGAGTCCAACCCCTAAGTTTATTTGTCTGTGTTAGTGTAGGGTGGTGGCGGGTCGCTCCGCGGGCCCGGAGGCCGCCCCCACCCCCGCCAGCGCGACCCTCCCCCACCCCACCCCGCCCTCGCCCCGCACAATCTCGGCGCTGACAGCCGAGCGGGTGATAAATGCCGGCGACGCGGGGAAGGAATTGCGCAAAATAAAGAAGCATGTTCCAACAAGTCCTGTCAGGATTGTATTGATTTAATCATCTGCAGAAATACACATTCTGGATTACTGTAGCGTGCCGGGGCCGGGGGAAGGGGCGGGCCGGCCTGCGAGGGCCGAGAAGGGAGGGGCGGAGCTGTGGAGGGAGGGGCGGGCAAAGCCAGGAATGGCTCCGCCCTTCACCCAAGCCCCGCCCTTCGGCCTCTAAGCTGGGCCAGAACCTTCCGGGTTGTTGGGGAAGGTGGTTCTTATCCGAGAGGTTCTGCGGCGGGGTCGTTTTGCACCAATGGGCACCTACTCCTGCACCAGCCTCCCACGGTGGCCCGCTGTCCTTCGACCCTCGGTAAAGGCTGCATCCCGCGGTCAAGGACTCTCTGGAGCCAGACGCGCCTCAGAAGGGTGTGGGGGTGGGGTAGGAGGGTGAAGAGAGGATGTCAAGAGGAGAAAGGAGAGTGAAGGCCAAGGATGGGGACTCCACACTTGTGCGAGGGTTTTTAGGGTGGTTTCACTCCCCATCATCTCTTACCCAGGCAAGACCTGGGCTGCCAGGTTTGGGGGTCCCAGGAGGGACTCGGGCATCCCAGATCACCTCCTCACAGGACTAACCTGTACCTGCAGCTACCTCGGAGGCAGTAGTGAATGTGAGCCCTTCAGGCAGCCCTCAGGGATCTGAGCTTCGACTTCGACTTTGTAGGTGCTCAGGAAAGATTAAAAAAAACAACAAACATTATAACTTCTGACAGTTGTCCCATAATCCAGACTCAGAGCCCAGGTGAGAATTTGGGGCCGGGTTGGATTTCCTTTTATTTGAAAACCTGGCCCTTTGAAAGAAACGTACTCCAGAGGGGGATGTGCGGGGTTGGCAAAGAAATGGAGATAGTGCAATGCCTGAGAGTGGGGGAACCCAAAGAGAAATGGGGGAATAAAAGGGAAAAAAAGGAAGTGATTTATTTATTGGTTGACTTGACATGTTTTAGGGGCACCTGGCTGACTTAGAGCTCGTGACTCTTGATTTCAGGGTCCTGACTTCAAATCTCACCTTGAGTTTAGAGCTTGCTTTAAAAAAAAAGAAAGACATGTTTTATCTTCCAGGATCCAACAACCTAAGGACGTTATTACTATTAATATACCCCCTTTTAGGAATGAGAAAATAGAGGTTCTAGAGGTTGAGTGATTAACCCAAGGTCACAGTGTTGTTAGGTTGGAAAACCTAGTTTGGAGAACAGATCTCTCCAACCTCTCCCATAGACCTTTGGGAGAGATGACTGTGGGTTTAAGAACTGGATGGTGGTGGTGGTGAGGCAGTGTGAGAATCCAGGGATAGGTTGCCTGGATGACTCAGTTGGTAGAGCGTGCAACTCTTGATCTCAGGGTTTTATGTTTCAGGCCCACCGTGCCTGTAGAGATTACTTAAAATTAAAAAAAAAGGGGGGGGGGGACAGAGGGTGACCTGGTGAGTAATGAATCTGTCCATCCCAAAGAGAGTTTGGGGGAGGGAGTCCAGAAAACTGTAGAGAAGGGCATTGTCCAGTGTATGGGGGGGGGGGGGCTATAGCCAAGGAATAACCTTAGACAATGATTTCTATAGGTGCCATGAGTGCATTAATCCTGGCTTGGAGGAAGGGGACAGGGGACATGGTTGGGGCAGGGGGTGGGGGTGGGCAGGGGAAGAGAAATGGAAGTCAAGAATGTAGACCAGTGAAGGAGGTGGAGCTTCCTCTCAAATCAGAGAAAGCATGAAGTTTTCTTCATGGGAGTGGGAGTGAAGCCACTTAGGGTGAGAGAGACAAACTTCATTAGAGCAGCGACATCAGTGAGAGGCACAGCTCTTCCCTAAGTGACCCTTTACCCAATAGAAAGCCAAAACGAATGACATATCAGGGAGCACAAGTATGACAGGAGATCCTGCAAGATAGACAGATGCTGGGGTCCCAATGGACCACAAGCAGAATTGGATAGAATAGGACTGAGAGTGGGAAATGAAAATGCACTTTATTTCTTTGTATGGTGAGAGGAAGGAGATGGGGAAAATGGGGTGATAGAGGGGAGAGAGGACAGAAAGGAGCAGGGGACTTCCCTCTGCAAGAGAGATGAGGCATCTGCCCCAATCCAGTTGAGAAGGATGGTAGCTCACCCATTTCTCCCCATCTGCACCCATTCTGCCTCCACAGGAGACTTCCCATTTGCGCCAGCCCCCAACCCCCAACCCCCCATCAGCCCAGGAGGGACAAAAATACAAATTTACTTAATCAACAAACATTTTTATAGAGCTTACTCTCCATAGTGCACTGTTCCAAGCACTATATGCATACAATTTCACTTCTCCATAACAAGGCTATGAGATGGATAATAGCATATCTCCATCTTACAGAACAGAACACTAGAGGCACAGAGAGCTCTATTTGCTCAAGGTCATGCAGTTAGCGGTGGTGACACAGATTGAATCCAAGCACATACCCACTCTCTACGCTCAGAGCCCTCAGTGCCAAGGCTTAGGAGAGTCAAGGCATAGGGACCTAGGTCTGGTCCTACCAGCATCATATTGGAGGATTTTGGCCAAGACCCTTGCTGCTCTGGGCCTCAGTTTCCACATCTGTGAAAAATGAGAGAATTGGGCCAATGCTCTCCTAAAGCACTTCCAGACTCAGAGCTGCAATACATGATTCCTCCCCGACTGACCCCTGCTCCCTATCCCCTCCCACACCAGTCCCACGAGGAGCCTCGCATTCGCCTGCCCCGCCCGCTCCCCGCGGGCCCGCGCGTGACTTTAGCGCGCGCGGCTCGGCCCAGAAGGTCACCTCCTTCATCACGGATTCTATTTGCATCCGGAATCGCATGTACATGAAAAATGTGTCCGCGTGCGGCCCCGACTGCAGACGCAGATGAAATTCTGTGCCGAGCCTGATGCGCGGTAACCTTTGCAGATGGCGCCGCTATTGCTGAGAAATGGATTGCTTAATAAAGCGTATCATCCGGCATATTTGCTGCTTGGCTAGCCAAATAGAAGTTGTTTTTTGCACAAATTTCCTTGTCAAATTTGTCAATGTTCATGTCATTTTTGCTTTAGGTCACAGAGCAAGGTGCAAATTCCTGGCATCTTTACTAGTTGCAGCCAATTTCGGCGATTTCGGCGGTGACGGGGATTCTCCAAGGAGTCGCGTGCCCGCGTGCGCCCGCCTGGCCGCCCAGCAAAGCGCGGCCCCGACACCTCCTCCGGGAAGCCCGCGGGCCCTACTCCGGTTGGGGAGGAGAGGCTCCAGCCCAGAGGGCGGAGGGTATCTCTCTTTCGAAGCGTCCCAGACCAAGGAAGTTGGAAGATAGGGGTGGGAATAGGGGGCTCCAATATAGTTCTCCCTGTATCACCTCCTTTCCCAAGCAGGGGATCTTTTTCCTTCTTTTGCCTCCTGTGACCTTACATTGGAAACTGAGGAATAAAGTGGGAAAGGGAGTCCTGTTCTCCTTTCAAGAGAAATTTGGCCTCCCAATGCCCCAAGACTCCACCCACACCCATTCCAAAATCAGACTTACTCTTCCCACCCTATAAGAGAGTTCCAGAAAGCAGGGGAGTAGGTGGAGAATAGTGCTCCATTCCCTCTTTCCACATGCTCCATACCCACTTTGAGGGATTCCAGGTTTCTCCACTTCTCCCCGGAGAAAAGCAGATAAACAGGGGTATGGGGAACAGGTGAGAATGCAAACGAGCACATCTTCCAAAGGGGGTGTGGAAAGCTGATCACTCTGCCTAGAATTCCCGCATTTGAGCTTCAGCCATTGGGGTTAGACCAGGCCCTCTCCGGGCTAATTTTATTTAAAAATAGATTATCCTAAGGGGTCACTCTGGAGCTTAGGCAGTGGAGAGCTCAGTGTGGGGGAGTTTATCAGATTATTTCCACCCAGCAAGTCAACAACCAGCACTGGGAAAGTGTTTCCAGGTGCCCTTTGCCTGGATTATCTCATGAAATCATCATTTCAACAACCCCGTGAGGCATTTACCAATATGATCCCCATTTCACAGATGCAAGAACAGCTCTAGGAGATGTCCCCGCATGGAGAGTTTGGATAAGGCTCATGGGCCTGTGAGGACAGGTAGGTAATGATGAAGGGAGGGACAGGGGGAGGCAGGAGGGGGTGGGTGTAAGTGGCAGGGAGAGAGTAGTGGTGAGGCAGTTCTCACAGTGTTACTGAAAGCCTGTAGGTGGTGTGAGAGGAGTGGAGCAGATGTGGGGGAGAGTGGGCTGTGGACAGGGTTCTTTATGGGAATTGTGTATGAGAACAAGAAGGAGGTTTGGAATATCTAGGGGGAAATGGGTGCTGAGGACAGGGCTTTGGGGAAAAAAGCATATGGTAGCTAGGAGTCTGAATGAGACATAAAAGGGACAGATATGGGGGAAGGACATGAGGACAGGCGTAGGGGGCAGGCAAGTGGGAAGGAGTGAAAGGACTGGCGTATGGAGTCAAACATGGGTGTGTGTATATGGAGACAGGTATGGGAATCAGGAACATGAAAAGGGTGTGAGGGGCCAGGTGAATGGTGATATTAAGCTCCAAGAAACTGGCTATGTCTGTGTTGGCTGTTGTATTCCCAGGTCAAAGCCCAGTGCCCTGCACATGGTAGGAGCTCAGGATGTATTTGTGTCATGACTAGTTGGGGAGAGAGGTGGTGGGGGACAGATGCTGTCCAAAGTACATTGTCGCGCTGGAGTGGGGAGGGCGGTAGATATATTATGAGGTATTCTAGGGGAGTTTGGACTCTCCCTTCAGCCTCTGCGGCACCAGCACCAGGAGAGGCTAGGGAATGGGTAGGCCCACTCCCCCCAACAGGAGACCAGCCCGGGATGGGAGCCCAGTGAGCCCAGTGGGGGCTGCAGAGCGTTGGATGATGGCGGGTGGGGGAGGACTGCCGTCAGATTATTAATGGCCATGCGTTGACTCAATTAAATCCAGCCTGCTTTTGTTGGCAGGCCTCCGCAATTATGCATCTCATTACGGGCGGCCGCCCAAATGCATCCTGGGAGGAGACCAGAACTCCAAATTAACTTTTCTTGGCGCTGCGGGGGCTGGTTGGCCCGCACTGCCTGCGTGGCAGCCAATCAGTGTTGGCTCCAAGGGGGGCGGGGTCAAAGGAAGGGCGAAGGTGGGGGGAGGGTAGGCTGTCTGGTCTGAGGAGGGTCTAAGCAAGATAGTCTGGGGACCTGCATGTCCATCCAGATTTTAAGTCCCAAACCCTCATCCTCACCAAGCATCCTGTCTGGGTGTTTGGGCTGTTTTGAAAGGAGCTTTAGCCCTACCCTTAATCTCTCTGTGGGCGAGGTCAGCTCAACCCTGAGCACAGAGAACCAGGGATCCCAGGTCCTCTTGGCTCCCCCACCTCCTGCATGACCTATAGGACAGCACCAAACCTACAAGAGCCCTAGAAACTAAAGGGCAGAGGTTCAGGGAGAGCCTCCGTCTGGATGGGGGGAGACCACCCTGGGGTTTGGCCAGCCCAGCTCCTGTCCTGCTGCGTGTTGCCTGTGTGTTAGGATGTGTGTGTGTGTGTGTGCACGCGCGCGCCTGCTCACAGCCTGCCTCAGCAGTTACACCACCAGCATAAAGCGCTTCATTAACCTGTCAGTCAAAGCCCGCTTCTCCCCAGCTCTCATGCTCTGCCCTCCAACAGCCCATATGTATGTGTGCTCCTGCACCTTGTGCCATCCTGGGGCTACTTGGCATGGCCCAGCCTCTCCCTACCCAAACGTGTCTCCTGTTGCCTTCCCCTGGAAACCCTAAACATCCAAGCCTTACCCAGAAGGGTCTGGGGCCCTGTACTCCCTGTGTGTGATATCCGTGTGTATAGAACATTTTCTTATTGAGTCAGTGGCCTTGTTCCAAGCCACACATTCATGAGATGGCTGTTCTGAAAACTAGAGTACCCTGGACTGGTATCAGGAGATCTCGTTCTGAACTGTGTGACATTGGACTTATCACTTACCCTCTGTGTTAGGTTATCTGGTTGGGACTTGAAGATCTCTGATGTCCTTCCTCCTTCTAGTCTTCTGAGTTCCAGTAAGTGTGGCTGATTCTTGACCTTCAAAATTGGCCATGTGTATGCATGGATGTATGTGTCCTTCCTCAGCTGTTTTCCATCCCTGGGAGGATGGAAAAGAGTACAGGGACAGTGGGCCACCAAAGTCCAGAGTCTGCTCCCAACCTGGAAGGGTGCGCCTTTCAGAGATGCCACACGGAACCCTCTACCAGAGTTCACTCAGAGAAACAGGAGCTCCTACTTACTCTGACCAAACTCCTACTGGGTGCACATGAGCGTGTCTAAGGTGAGCAGGCATGTGTACACAAGCAGGCCTGGGCCCGGATGATGCCCATTGTTGTAGACACCTGCCCTCTATGCTCAGGGTCAACTGAAGTTTCCAAACCTCCCAGGCGTGGGGTCGTGGCCTTACTCCCACCTGCCAGGCCCATCAGTAGGGGAAAGAGGGGATGTTTTTCACACCAGGGGAGGGCTCTGTTCACCCCACTTGTGGTTTCTTTATTGTGTGTTAATGAAACCCTGTTTCTTCTTGGGCGTTTAATTCTTTCCATCTATTATGTTTAGACAACTCATTAACAATCATTCGTTATAATTAGACTTCAATTTTAGGCTCCTTTCTCAAGGGAGGCAATGCAGAGCTTTTATACATATTTGCATCATAAACTGCTTCCAAATCTCCGGGTGCCGCCCTTGCCCTGTCCCACTCCGGCTCGTTCCTCCTTTTCTTTTTTTCCTCCCCTTCCCTCTGCCCACCCCCCCGTGCCAATGCAGGAGTGAAGTGGAGAAAGGGGAGCTGAAGTGTGCGTACAGGGCACTCAAATCCCGCTGCTGTCCAGGTCCCACTGTCTTGGGCTTGGCCCTCACTAAATGACACTGATGTGCCAGCAAGAGGGTGGGCTTCCCTGGAAACAGATGCTTATCCGTGATCACGAAAGAGTGGTGCCCGGCTCTCCTGCCCTCCAGTTCTCCCTGCACAGGCTCGCTGCAGCTCCCACAGGCTCGCTGCAGCTCGCACAGGCTGCTGCATCTCGGGCCGTTCCCAGACGGATTCATATGCACTCCAGAAATGCTCACAGGGACACACATACACATTTGTGTACACCAGACACAAACAATCTCTGAGGAGATGGCAGAAGGAGACTCTTGCGAGGATTTTTCTGTTTCTGTTTCTAAACAGACCCTGGTTCCCCCTACTAAAACTCCCCCCACATTCCTTTAAGTTTAAGGACTGCTGTCACTCTCAATCTTTACTTGCAAAATCATAGGATCTCCATTTGATGAATGAATGTCTGTGGAGAGACTGAATGAATGAGTTTTGTGGAAATGGCATAGGTCAGACAGAATTGATTCAAATGCCAACTCTAACTGACTAGCCATGTGACCTTGGCACCTAGTTCAACCTCTTTGAGCCTCAGTTTACTCATCTGTAAGATGAGAAGGTCTTTCATGGGTCTTATAGGAGATAGCTAAAAATGTCAAGTACTTAGAGTTTTATAGGCGCTAGACCTATGGTAACTATAATAATTAATATGAATGAATAATAATATTAATAATTCATGAGTAACTAGAATAATCATCCCAGGAAGGGCTTCAGGGATCATTTTGTGCAACTTCTCTTCCAGTGGAACAACCTTTTCTATAGCGTCTTCAGTGGGCAATGTTGAGTATGTTAGTGGTGGGGAACACAGCACTTGGTCCTCCGTTACTGGGCACATCTCCTTATGAAAAAGGTTTTCCTTAGATCCAGTTACAATCAGCCTCCTTGCAACTCTGGATCTGGCCTCCTGAGTCTCTGGGAATCTGCCTTCTGCTCCTCAGTGGATACTCTGGGAAGCCCCCATCAGAAAGTAGAGAAGAGGGCAGGACAGAGGGCAAACACCATGATGGGATTCGACCTTTGGGAGGACGCAGAGAAGCTGATGGGAGAGCCAGGAGATGGGGTATGGCTGGACCTCTCAGAGGCTGTGGGAACCAGAGGGAGCCACAGGAGGGGAGACAGAGACAGAGAGGGGACACCGGGGGAGAAGGATTTTCTATCAACAAAACAGCAGGACAAATTCTGGCTGGTCTCTGGAAACGTCTTCATCCAGTGCCTGAGGCCAGCTCTGAGCTCCTTTTAGCTTATTACTGGCAATTAGTCCTCTGGGCCCAGCCTTGCGGGGGGTGGGGGGGGCGGAGGGCACTATTAGCTCTCACTCCCTGGACACACACACACACACACACACACACCATGAATCAAGTTGACAACTTTGCTCAGGCCTGCCCTGCTCTGAGTGTGGGTGGGATGCACTCGTCTACATGGATGAGGTGTGTGAAAGCACGCACATCCATGTGAAGATGTCACAGGACAGAATGCAAAAGCCTGTGTACATCCCAGTGTAAATGTGAGATTGTACAAAGGAACAGGAAGTATACGTCTACTTGAATGGGTATATATATTTGCATGTCCTGCAGGAGAATGTGGGAACATATAAATGAGCTGATGAGGATAGAAGGGATATGTGTACGCATGTTGGGGACGGGCACCGAGAGAGGATGGACTGGATGTGGGGACCCATGACTGCTCACGTGCCTTCCCTTCCTTAGGTGTCCTGGCCCAGATGACTGATCTGGGGGGCTGGGTTTTAGGAGATGGAAGGGTAAAGTCAGGTCCTGGGGTTCCTGCTTCAGCTGCATCTCAGAAGGGCTGCTGTTCCTTGGCCCCTTCCTCTGCGAAAAATAACTACCTTGTTGAGGTTGAGACGATTTGGGGGAGGGACACCCAGAATTTTCTCCCCACCAAGCCCTTTCTTTCCTAGGTGCTTTAGCCCAGCACTGTCCACTAGAAATATAATGTGTGCCATAAACGCAATTTAAATTTTCTAGTGGTTACATGTTTTAAAACATAAAAAGAGGGGGCACCTGTGTGGTGTTTGACTCTTGATTTTGGCTCAGGTCATGATCTCAGGGTCACCTGCCACTAGGGCTCCACGTTCAATGTGGAGTCTGCTTGAGATTCCTTTCCTCCCTCTCCCTCTGCTCCTCTCCCACTTATATAAATAAATAAATAACCAAATAAACAACTAAATAAATCTTTAAAACAAAAGTAAAATGAAACAAGTAAATCAGTTGATTTAGTTTTTATTTTATTTAGCTATTTTTAAAGATTTTATTTATTTATCTGACAGAGAGAGCCCAAGCAGGGGGAGTGGCAGGCAGATGCTGAGTAGAGAGCCTGACATGGGGCTCAATCCCAGGACCCCAGGATCATGACCTGAGCCAAAGGCAAATTAACTGTCTGAGCCGCCCTGGTGCCCCTAGTTTTTATTTTAATTTTCATTAAATTTAATTTGATATTTAAAGATTTAAAAGATTTAAAATAGGGTGCCTGGGTGGCTCAGTGGGTTAAGCCGCTGCCTTCAGCTCAGGTCATGATCTCAGGGTCCTGGGATCGAGTCCCGCATTGGGCTCTCTGCTCAGCAGGGAGCCTGCTTCCTCCTCTCTCTCTCTCTGCCTGCCTCTCTGCCTACTTGTGATCTCCCTCTGTCAAATAAATAAATAAAAATCTTAAAAAAAAAAAGATTTAAAATATAGCCAAAATATCATCTTAACATGTAGCCAGTATTTTTAGAGTATTAATGAGGCATTATACATTCTTCTTCCATACTTAATCTTCAAAAATCAGTGGGCATTGTTCACTTGCAGCAGATCTCCATTGATACCACATTCCAAGGGCTCAGTGGCCATATGTGGGTAGTGGCTACCATACTGGACAAGACAGATCTGGAGTTTGGCTTAGCTGGCTCCCCACAAGCTGGTGAAGCATGGCACATGTATGCTGGTGAGGAGCAGGGAGAAGTCAGGGTTGGAATCAGTGGCACTCTTCATTCTCACGCTGTCTCAGACCCTGCCTTTGAAGCGTTTTCAGGCTCCTCTCCCCACTCACTGTACCCAACTCATGGTCCCAACAGTCACAGAGGAGACCCTTGGATTCATTGAGTCTTACTCTAGAAAGTTCGCCCCTTTGTCTCACTTTTGTGCTTCCTACTGCAGGGGACAATGGCTCATTCCCTTCAGTTTTATGCTGCTTTTTTTTTCCTTCCTTCCTTCCTTCCTTCTTTTTTGTTGTTGTTGTTTTTTGTTTGTTTGTTTGTTTTTAGATAAGCTCTACATCCAGCATGGAGCTTGAACTCACGACCCTGAAATCAAGAGTCGCTTGCTCAACTGAGCCAGTTAGACGCCCTTCCCTTCAGTTTTGAATCCCCTGTCATCCCATTCTCTTGAGCGCCCCCAGTCGCAGTCCCTGAGGACTGTCCCCATTTCATCTAAGAGGCTTTGGGGTGAGGAGAGAAGTTTGCAGAAACTGAAGTGGAATGAGAGATGGGAGAATGCAAAGTCTAGAAAAGCCCTAAATCCGTAGGAGTGGGGGAGGGGGTGGAAAGGATGGATGGACCAGGAAGTGATCACAGAATAAATACAGAACGTCTAGGTAACTTTTCAATACCTTGGCCCCCTTTTCCCTTGGATTTTTAATCTCCTGAGCTTCTCAGATTTCTTGGGCCCATCTCAACCAGCCACTATTTTCACCCCATCCCTTTATTCCCCTCACCCCTCAGCATCTTATCACCTCCCTGTGTCTCTCTTCTGGCAGCTTCTCAGCCCTTCACCACCTCAGCTCACTTTGTGCTCCCACTCATCATCTTTCATCGACCCCCAGCCCCATGTGCTGGGACTAGGGGGGAATTCGGGGAGCGGAGACCTGGAGTGGGGTGTGAGGGCCTGAGCTGGCAGCATCTCCAGGAGAGAGAAGGAAGCAAGACCCTCCCAGTCCCCTCCCATCCTCTTACCCCTCCTTCCTCCCCCCTCCCCCACGGGGCTGCTGTGATTCCACAGTCTCAGGGCTTGGGGGTCTCGGGGCCCCTCGCTAATGTAAGGTTATTGTAATTGATATGAAGGTAATTGATAATGTGTTACGGTGAATAATGTCTTCAATTTTCTGCTAAATCCCATTTTTGTAGCCATCTGGGCTCCTCCAACTGCCCCCCTGGGACGCTGGGTAATAGAGAGTAATTATTCTCAAGTCATTTACTTTTTCAAAGTGTTTAGTGCTTATCTGTTTTACAATTAAAATGGAAACGACCCTGATTCACTTCCTTTCTTTTTTATTTAAATAGCACTCACCCCCCCACACCCCCCACCACACACTTCCAGTCACACACAACTACACGCGGGCACACAACCCTCCAACACACACACACACACACACACACACACACACACACAGCGTCTCCTTGGATGCGGCAACATGTCCAAATTTAAAGACACGAAAATACACATACAATTTCTTTGTCACTCCCACATACAAGCACACACACACAACTTTACATTTGGACAAGGGACACAGACTCAGTGACCTAGACAGACATACACTTTTGCCTTTCTCCTTTGTGGTAAGATTGGAGGTGGACTTTGTCGGGGTGGAGCACAGGGGCAAGGAGTCACCTTGGATGTGTGTCTGAGTGTGCAAGGTGATGTTTGAATAAGGAAGGTGAGCATCTGCGTGTCCACAGGAGTGTGCTCTGGTTGTATATTTCAGAACGTGGATTCACATGAAGCTGAAAGTGTATAAATTAAAGCAGTAGTGAGAGTAAATTCATAGCCTTGCTTCTGTGTTTGCATGAGTTACTGGTGCAGGCAGAGGTGTATGGAGCTAGGGTCCACACCCAGTTACACACTAATGTAGGACCCTGGTGTGTTGCCCCAGACTGGACACATGTCCTCAGGAGAGTGGTGAAACCAGGATCCAGAGGCACCTGGCCATGCTGAGTTGGCCCAGGACCTGGATAGAGCCTTCACCTCACACCATAAAGTCAAACCCATTTATTTTCACTGAAAATGTCACAGGACACGTCCTATGGAGAACCAGGAGATGCAAGGGTGGGGGGAATCAGGAGGTGAAAACAGCTCACACCAACCCCTCACCCCCTCCACCTGTCCCACCTCCCAATTCCACTGACTCCTCCAACTGTCCTCCTTCCTGTCCAAGGACCCCTTAACTGGACTCCGTCCTGCTTGACCCCTAATCCCCTCACTAGCCCTTCACCCAGCCTTGGTTCTGATAGGAAGCATGGAGGAAAAAGTGGCTCTCAGTGACCAGAGAGCTTCCCACCCCTCCCTTAGACAGTTCCCTACAGGAGGGGCTCCCCTGGATACAGCTATCACTGACTATGAGGCACTGACTTATGGAGAGCTGAAGGACAAGATCGTGCACAACTCAAATCCTTCCACATGACCAGGCATGACATCTCTCAAATGTCACACAAACCCACAGGAGACAGCTGAGCCATTGCACTCATTAGGACTCTTGAGTCTGGCACTCAGGTGACCTGCAGATTGAAGGTCCACAGGTGAAATCTGCTTCCCATTGTACAGATGGGGAAACTGAGTCACCGCATGGGTCTGGATGACCATGGGACTCCACAGGGATCAAACCTGCAGCAGCCTGAGACCTGTCTGCTTTGCCCAATGCCTACTATCTCCAGGATCTCCAGGGGATGAGGGGCTCTCCAAGCCTTCCCCCCACTCTGTTGCTGGACAAGTGATGGAGGAAGTGGATGGCAGAGCCCTGCTCCTGGAGGCCAAGCCCAGGCAAGTTGCCTGAAGTTGCCAGGAAACCAGGCTGCTAGGCAGGCCTAAGAGTGTGGGTGCCTGGGCCAGAACACACCCTGCCTACCCCAGCACATCCCTGGAAAGGCCCAGGGGTTCTGCTTTCAATTTTGCTTTGAAAAATAAGAGGATGATGTCACTGGGTGTTGGGGGGTGGGGATGCTTCTTTCTGCTTTTTCTCCTTTCTCATTTTATGGGCATCGGTCACGGCGCTCCTTTCTTCTCTCTTGGAGTCTCTTTTGGTCTCGTGTCTCCGTCGTGTCTTTGGCCCTTTCTCCCCCTCGCCGCAGCCTCCCTCCCGCGGGTCCCTCTCTGGCTGCCCTCCCAGTCGGTCCTTCTGTCTTGCCGACCAGGCGCTCCTCCGGAAGGCTCGTCTCCACGGCGCGCCTTCTCGCTCCCTGTGTCCGCGACTCTGTCCCTGTCTCTGCCTCTCCCTCGGCCGTTCCCTGACTCCGGCCCCTCACACCTTCGCGGAAAAGTAAACATTTAATTTTTTTTGCTGTTAATAGATTTAATGTTCATTTGTTGGTAGCCCAGGGGCAGAAACGCGTGACATTTCAAATAATTGTTGTTTCAGGGGTATCCTCTGGAGGGAAATGCGGCAAAAGTGTGGAGAAGATTTAAGCAAATGACTGTGTCAGCTTCTATTTACTCCTGACAGGATCGCCGGGGGCGCGGCTGCGAGATAACCATTAGCGCGGCCGCTGCTAAAGCGGGGAGGCTGCATTTCTAAAGGCTCCGCGGCCATTACGGAAAGTTAGTGTGAAACATGTTAAATTATCCCCAAAGTGGAGGGAGCGGGGGAGGCGGCGGGGGAGTGGGCGCCCGGGAGAGCCGCCGAGCCTCCGCCGGGCCTGGGAGGGAGGAGGCGCCGCGGCGGGGCCTGGCCCTCACGCCGAACCACGTCCGCCGTCCAGCAGGGGGCGACCGCGCGCCGGCCGGGCCTCAGTCTTGCGGCCTGGAGGGTGGGTGCAAGGCGTCCCCCTAGCTCCTTCCCAGGGTCCCCACCGCCCCGGGGCCGAAGCGGCCCAGGCTAACTAGCCCAGCTCGAGGTCGCTGAGATCAACTCCACAGGGTGACCAGAAAGAGACAAACTGCAGGGCTTGAGACAGTTCGGCCCCGGCGGCACATTCCTAAACCATTGAGCTTAGTGCAGTGCCCCAGCTCACCTCTCAGATCCGCCTCCTAGTAATCAGGTGGCCCTCTGCAAGGCATCTTGGCCTCAGTTTGCCCATTTGTAAAATGGGACTACTATCTGTCCCACATATCTCATTCCCTGAAGATTAGTAGAAGCCATGAGGCCATGTAAATGTGGTCTAAGAGACCATTAAATGCAGTACAAGTGAGAAGCACCGCTATTCTTGCGCAAGAGTCTTTATTAACATCCTGCTGTGTGCAAAGGAAATACCTGTGCCCAAGGCCACAAGCGGATGCCCCAGTGTACGGAAAATAAGGCCCTGTCATATCTCTCTCCCAACACTCCTAATTCTGCTGCTGTTAAGCCACACCTTGGTAAAAAACAAAACAAAAAAAAAAAAAAAAAACGAACAAATAAACAAACAAAAAAAACATCATGGACATTATTTTAGGCCTTGGAACCCAATCTGTGATGCAGTGGCAATGACCCAGTGCCTGGAGTCATCCTTAATGCCACGCAGTCACTCATTTCCAACACACTTTCAGGTTTCCAGGAGCTCTAAAGCCCCCTCCCCCAAATTCACCCAGAATTTTTGAACCTCTCCCACATGTCAGCCCTGCTGGAGGCAAAGGACAACCAAGACTATCTTTGCCTCCCTGGAGCTCACTGACAAGCAGGGGACTGGTATCTACAAAGGGGGTACTTCCCCAGGGGTGCTGAAATAGGAGCGAATACAAAGTGCTGCACATTCAAGGGGGAGCAGGGATTCCACTCCCTTGAGGGTATGTAGGAAAGGTCTTTTTTTTTTCTGCTCCTCCTTCTCTTTCTTCTTCCCCTCCTCCTCCCCTCCTCCTCCTCTTCCTCCTCCTCCTCCTTGTCATCATCATCATTGTCCTTCTTCTTCTTCTTCTTCAAGTAAACTTTATGCTCAACATGGGGCTTGAACTCAACCCTGAGACCAAGAGTTGCATGCCCCGCCAACTCAGCCAGCCAGGTACCCTGGGAAAGGTTTCTTAAAGGAAGTGGCATTTGATCTAGGGCCTTTAAGGACAGGTAGAGTTTTCCAGGTGGGAGAAATGAGCCACTACATACTAATGACAATAATCCCTGTGACCACTCCAGACAGCAAAAATAACAATGATAATTATGGCAATTAATTTGTGGCAGGCACTAGATCAGGCTCTTTACACTAACTTCTACCTTTGATTTATCATAAGTATTTGCCTCTGGGGGGCAAATACTATTATGTATCCTCACTTCACCAATAAGGAAACTAAGCCTCAACACCATCCTACAACTTGCCCAAGGCCACATAATCATCCTAGCATTGAGATTAGAGGAACTAGAATGCCTCCCTATTTTACCTCATCATTCCAAGACCGACTTTGCAAAGAGGCTGAATTTGTCTTTGACAAAGGTTATGTACTCCCTTTCAAACATTTATCAGTCAACTGTTTTCTGTATGTCTACTAGGTGTCAGGTATTGGGTTGGTGCTTGGGGTACAAAAGATAAGATACTGACTCTACCCTCAGGTAACTCACAGTTCTAGTGAAGGAAGAAGACCTTCGTCGTTAATCAACCACAAAGCAATGTGTGGGATGCAAGTCTGAAAAGTCCAAGATTTTTTGAAAAGCCCAAGATGCTCTGGGCCAACAGGAAGGGGTCAAACTCAGATATAAATATGGTTCAACAAGAATTTTGAGTCTGGGGGCACCTGAGTGGCTCAGTGGGTTAAAGCCTCTGCTTTCGGCTCGGGTCATAATCCCAGGGTACTGGGATCAAGCCCCATATCAGGCTCTCTGCTTAGCAGGGATCCTGCTTCCTCCTCTCTGTCTGCCTCCCTCTCTGCCTGCTTGTGATCTCTTTCTGTCAAATAAATAAATAAATCTTTAAAAAAAAAAAAAAAAAGAATTTTGAGTCTGGGCAAAAGGAGGAGTTTAAGGAGGTGAGACATGGAATTCCAAGCAGAGGAGATAGCGTGTGCAGAAGAGCAGAGCTGAAGGAGAACGTGACATTCTGCTGTGCAGCATTTGAGGAAGGTAGGAGAGGTGGAGAAGGGGAGGCCTAAGAGATTGCCAGGACCCAGGTTGTATCATGTCCACTGGACATGCTGAGGAAGGGGCTTGAACTCAATCCACAGTTGTATTATTTTTGTGGAGTAAAATCAGGTCAAATAAGGGATTCTTCATTCTTTCATACAGGATCTCAAATTTAAAGGGATCTTTTAATATCTTACAAAAATTAGGAAGTTTTTTTGTTTTGTTTGTTTTAGTATGGACCACCAGCCCAATGGGTGACAAACCCAATGTCACCTTAGTCCATAAGTGATTTCACTGGGATTTGACAACATTCACTTCTGCTGTTACACTGTCTCCCTATTGCTGGGATTCACTTAGCTTTTTTTTCCCTGCAGTGGGATTGTCTGAGCCCACATATTGGCCCACATGTTGATGTGGTGAAATTTGGGGGGCACAATCATAGTGGCTCTAATTGTTTCCTTGCACTGTCCCAGCTCACATCTTACTTTGGCCCCGTGGCTCTCAGCGGATGCTACTTCATCTTCCACCATCATGCATGAAGATCCATGAAGAACATCTCCTTTGTAGGGGCAGAACACAGATACCTTCCAGGGAGCAGATTTGAGTTCTTTCCTTAAGAAGGGACTTTCTAATCATTAAAGCTGCAGGAAATGGAAGAACCTACCTCAGGAGGAAGTGAATCTCCTGTTCTGAAGCTCCCTGAGATGGGACCATTGTGGGGAGTGGTGAAACCCTTGGCCTCTAGAATCATTTACAGCCTTAGGGCTCTAAGAAGTTCATCCCCAGAGGGTAATGATTTCAGGCACTTTCGGAAGGATTATTTTGACCAAGAAAGTAAAAAAAAAAATCCAGGCTGGACATAGGGATCCATTATTATGGGGAGGGATCTCAGGACAGAGGTTGCCCTAGGGTTCTTTCCCCCAAGGGTGTCCCCACAGTTATTCCAGCCTTGTCCAGTCATCTCCTTTCTTCTTGTGCCAGGCCCACAGGCTCTCCAGGGGATCCACATCTTCTCACTGTGCTTCCAAAAAATGAACACAGATCCAACAAGGAGCAGATAGAGGGAGGAAGATGATACAGTTCATAGAAGTAGGATATTTCCGATGTAACCATCACGTTCACTGCTACCTCCAACCCCCTTGATGTTCACACCAGGTTTAAACCTGGATAGTCCCTGAAAAGATCAGTTCCCTCCTTCATTGCTGTGTCCTCTGTGCTAAGTACAGAGGCCGGTACAGAGAAGGCATACAGAAAGATCGCTCTTTCTTCTCTTTTCTTTCTTTCCTTCTTTCACTTCTTCCTTCCTTCCTTCCTAAAAAAAAAATACATGTTCACTGTAAAAATTGTAAACCATATAGAAAATACAAAGAAGCAAGCCAAAAATAAAGCCCCCATATAGGGAAGACAACCAGTGATGCTATTTTAGTGACCATATTACCAAGCAATTCTTTCTGCCTCTAAATAAACATAGACACCCGGTGAGTAATTTGATATAAACAGGATCAAACTCTGTGTTCTGTTCTGTAATCTGCCATTTTCATTCAAAAAAATGTCATGGATACCATTCTGTTTCAATGAATGTAGAGCTATGTCATAGTTGCATTATATTCCACTGTGTTATGGACTAAGCTAGTCTTCTTTTGATAGGCATTTAGGTTGTTTCCAGTTTTGCACTATTTTAGACACTGAGATGAACATATCTGTGGGCATATCTTTTCACACTTATGCCATTATCTCCTTAGGGTAAATTCTTAGAAATGAAAGTATTGGACTGAAAAAATACATACACATTTTGCATTTGGGCACACATTTTCAAACTGCCTTCTCAAGAAGTTCTGCCATTCTGTATCCCCATCTAAAAAGGGTATTATCAGTCCTTTACCTTTTGCTTAAGTAACTGAGCTCTTTTTTCAAAGGCAAAACAAGAAAAACCTTGATTCTTCAGACCAGTTTGAGTGTGTGTGTGTGTGTGTGTGTGTGTGTGTGTGGCAGGGTGAGTGGAGGGTTATGAAGGTCTAGGTAAGCCTTATATACAAGTATGATTACATGTCTATGTGTGTTCTCTATATGATTTCTATTTCATAGGTGGAAAGCATGAAAATTCTCAAGAAAGGATTATCCTCCCACTAAATCCTCCCCTGACACCCCAGTGCAGGGATGAAGCCTATTTCAACCTCCCTAACACCAAGGATATTCACCCATTGTCAGTCTGGCCACTATCTCTAAAGCCTCTTGGCCAAATTTTTTAGAGATAGGGTAGGAGGGAAGACACACTGGGTTTGCCCATAGCGGGACTTCAAGTGTTAATCCAGACTCTCCTCAGAAGGCACCTTTGATACCACAGCTGAGGAGCATAAGAGTATGTGTCTGCATTTCTGTGTCGTAGAAATAGTGAACAGGTCATCCCAAATCAATAAGTCTGAGTTGGTCATAGATCACCCCTGAGGGCCCCATAAGGGTAAGAGAGTGGGGAGGGTGATGAGGCTCAGGCTATTCCTGCATGGGGTGCCTGTATTAAAGAGCTCTCCACCACTCCATCTGCTTACCAGCCCATGGTCGGTCTCTCTCCCACATATATCACCTCTGCATTCACACATTCACATATAATCCACAACCCATATAATTCCCTTACAACCACACTTACATTCTCACATAATTTGACTGTAATAATTTTCATACCATTACACCTACATACTTGCATACAATACATTCATAGAATTTGATGCTTACGTGCACCCACTTATATAAACACACCCAGTCACCCAATATTCACTCCTACACAGCCTCACACAGTCACACATTGTCCTAAGGAAGTGTAGTCACAAGTCTCTCCCAGTCATTGTTATTTATGCCATTGCAGCCAGAACTCCATATTCTATACCCCCACCAACACTTTCCTTTCAGACACTCTTAGAGTCCCACAGAATACACAGTCATGCCTTCACACCTTACTCAAGTCTCTTGAACACATACATTACCCAGAGAATCTTATAATGTCATAGCTCATCCAGTCTACTTTCCTCACTTTATAAGTAGGATAACTGAGATGCTGGGAAGAAAAACTTGACTTGGCCAAGTTCACACAATTAGTTAATGGCAAATCTAAGGTGTCAATGCCAATTTGATGACTCCCACACTAGTGCTCTTCCTCCTGTGCCAAAGTCCCTCCCTCTTAGTCTCCCTTCCAGTCTTCTATGCCAATCCCCTTTAATGACTCTCAGAAACCCTCGAGTAAAACAGAGTTCTTGAAGAGGCAGGCAGCCAGAAGAATGGAACAAGTATGAATTTGGAATATAAAAAAGTCTGAGTTGGAAAATCAAGTACTTTGTAGCAGTAACAAGCTTCAGAGAGAATGTACGTAAAGCACCTGACACAAACTAACTCAGTGTTTACTATGCCAAGAACTTTATACATCATCTCATTTAATTTTTATGATCTCTTTAAGTATGGTTAATTCCCTATCACAGAAAAGGGAACTAAGGCCCAGAGAGGTTAAGTTGCTTGCCCAAGATCACTTAGCTACTGAATTTTGAGACCAAGATTATACCCTGCTCTGATTCCAAGTCTGGTTTTTATGGACTATCTTGTGCTTCTTCCCCAGATAACAAAGGTTATTCTTTATTTAATCCTTACTCTGTCCCAGTCACTGTACTATATATACATAGTTTTAATGCAAGCATCTTTACAGACAAGGAGATTGGGACTTCGTAGATGCTCAATGGGTGGTTTTATCATTACGAAGAGGAAGACTCTAGTTTTAAAATCAAATTTAGATCTATTTTTGTCTCCAGGTTGAATTCTTCATATCATATAAATCTTTAGTGGGCCTGATCAATCCATTGATTAGTTCATTCCAATTTTACTTTCCTTCCTTGCTGATCTGTAATTCCCTGTATCTCCCACCCCAGGGCATTACAAGAAATGGAGCCTTGCTGTGACTACATACATAGTTGCTCACTTCCACCCACCAGATGATGTCACACCCAGGCACAAGTCTTACATTCACTAATAAGGCCACTCTAGTTTAAGCAATTGCCAAGAACATTGGGGAGTAGATTCAAAATACTTGGGTTCCAGTTCTATCTCTTACTAACTGTAAGACCACAGGAAAATTATTTTCTCTGCCTCAGTTCCTGCATCTGCAATACTGGAACAGCAATTACTCCCTCCTAGGATATCATGAGTTTAAAATGCTGCAATATATCATTACAGAAAAATCTGGCATACAGTGGGCACTAAAAATTTGCCATTCACAATCTCACCCATAGAGATACAATACCATCACTCATACCAACCCAAGCAAAGACAGACACACAAACTTGCAGGCAGGCCATATTAATACACCAGGCTGTAGCCATGGTGTTGTCTGGGTGATAGGCCGTCAGAGTGGTTGAGAGAAGGGACTCTTAAGCAAATTTGGATGTCACTTAACAGCTCTTTTTAAGAAAAAAAAAAAAGTTAAAGACTTTAAAAAAACATAGAACCACAACGTTATTATCACACCTGATGAAATTGGCAACAATTCCCTAAATCATCAAATATCCAGTCTGTATTAAAATTTTCCACTTTTTTTTTTTTTAAACATTTGGCTAGTTCAGATAAGGAAACAAACAAGGTCCACCCAACAATGTATTTAAATTGCTATCTCTCTCTCTCTCTTTTTCTTTTTAAAATGTATTAATCTCCCTTCTCTTTGAAGAACCTTGGTCATTTGTCCAGAAGAATGTCTCACATCAAGGGGGGAAAAATCACATTATCAAAAACTTACTTTTAATGCACAAGTAATACATGAATGTATTCTTGGTTGTTAAAAAAGAGAGAGATAGAAGAGAAGAAACCAGAAATGACGGAAAGTGAAAGTCTCCCTTGATCTTAAAAGTCTCCTAGTGATGATTTTTAGTCATTGTTATTATTCCGGCAAACGCCCAAGAGCCGCCCAGCCATGTGAACGTTCAGCACCTCGGACAGAGGCAGCGGCCGTGCGCCCTCCCAGCCCGGCCTCCGCCCGGGCTCGCGGGAAGATCTGTAAATAAAGCCGCCCGGCTTCCGGCGGGCCCTGCGCAGCCGGTGAAGGGGAAAGAAATCTGGGATTTTCCGAGCCGCCTGCTTCCGCAACGCGTCTGGCGGAGACAATTACCCGGATACGCTCGGGCTGGCCTCCCCAGGCCCTGGGTCATTTCAGACCTGGGTCCCCGTCCTTGAGCAGGAAGCTGGTTGGGGTGGGGGCTACAGCGGGTGCCCAAGTCTCCTGGGTTGGAGAACAACCAGTGGGGAGGACCACGGAAATCGCCACGGGAGGCCTCCAGGGAGCCTCCGCCCTTTACACAGCCCCCAGCAGGCACCTACCCCAGCCCCCACGCCGTCCTCGGTAGTCTTGTTGAGGGGGGAGGGCGGGGTGGGGGTGGGGAAAGCGGCCTCCGGAAGCCGGCCCAGGGCACAATTAGCAGGGAGCGGAGACGCCCGCGAAGACTGATTTAATTAGGTGACACAGTGCCAGGCGGGGATGCTGGGGGAGGGGAGAGCAGGGTCAAAACATTTTGTAAAAATCTGTTTCACAAACGCTGCCGCTCCCTTCGGGGCAGAGAGAGATTACGGAATCTTTGGTGTCTATCAAGGCTGGCAAGAGGCGCCAGGAGCATGGGGCATTTCCTCCTCCTCAGCCTCTCTCTTTTGTCCACTTCTCCAAAACACTCCCAGGAGCCATCAGCTCCTGGGTTGCAGGGCTATGGGAACGGGGGAGTGGGGGAGGAAAGGGGAAGATGACTTGAGAAGGGGACCCCTGTAAGGGGGAGCAAAGTGCTCTTGGTCTGATGCCCCTCCATATTCACAAGAATAATATTAGCAGTAGTGCAGGAAGCACCTGTTTTCCAAATGAAGCTGTCCTTTCTGAGAAGGAACTGCACCTTCACCAGCTGACTGATCTTGGTTATTCAAACTCTGCCTTAGTTTGCTCATCTCTAAAACAGTAAGGATCCTTACAAAGTTAATGTGAAGAATAAAGAAAGTAAAAACACAATAGTAAGCACTTAATGGTTTTTTATTATTACTATTACTTCTATTATTTTGTTGCTGTCAGGTGCCAGTTTAGTTGCTTGTCTTTTGTTCCTACTCCTTAAAACAACTGTGTGGCATAGATAAGATTACCCCCATTTTGCAGATGTGGAAACTGAGACTCAGAATTTAAGTAGTCAGCTAGGTCACTGATCTGATCAGGGGCAGATGGAGGACTTGAACTCAGGACTGTTTGTTAGGAAGCGGTGTCTTTTCACCATCCTGCTGTTACACTGCTTTAAATCCCCCGCTGGGACCTCATCTCAGTTAACCTCACTGACCCCACCAGCATAACTGGGCATACCTTGCCCCACCCTGTCTGGCACAACCAAGTCCACTTCGGGCACCCACATGTCTGTGTGGCACCAAGAAAAAGGCGGCCCAGAGTGCGTGCGCATGCACACACAGGAGTACATCACCAGAGACCATCATACAAGGCCACCCTCCCACAAAAAGAGGCTCCCACACTGATCATGCCCCTCAGAAGTAAAGCAACGTGCACACAGGTATCTACTAGCCACCAATCACATCCAGAGCACCTCATCACAAGGGAAAGGAGATAAGCATATACAGTTACATACACATAATCAGAAGCAGTCACACTCAAATTCACCAGAGCGATATATATATAAACACACAAAATATGTAACACTTCCACATACAAATAAACCAATGTAGTAAGACATGAACAATTACACCATTGTCACATAGGATAGTTTTTTTTTTTGCAAGATACCATTTACACAATTACATGCAGAGATACAGTTATAACACAGTTACTAGCACACACTATCACAACCATGTCATAGAGTAGTAGAGAATAGAGCTACACACTCCCTTAACACACATAATACACCCACACCTGAGAGATGTAGGCAGCTATAGCATGACACAGAAGGAATAATCAGTCAATACCCCATGCATATACTCACACTCCCTAGACACACATATGCAGATCAGTGGAGACCAAAAACCATAATCTCACAGGCATACACACAAACACACACACACACACACACACACACACATGCTCACAAACATACACACACTGCATCTCTTCCTAAACCTGCTGGGAAGCTGGGTCCAAGCCAAGAGTTTCCTGCCTCCTGAAGTCTTCAGGGCAAGGGGTCAACTGACTCCCTCCCCGGCCCCTACCCACCGCCCCAGCTGAGCCCGGAGCAGTAAGGACACAGTCCTCCAGCAGACATGGGGAAGGGACCCTTGACGGCCAGTCTTGAAGACACCTTATGTAGCACCATATCCAGTCCAAGCTGGGGCCTGCCACTGGGACTCGAGGGCTGTTCTCCCCTCTCCCAAATTCACTCCCAGCGCCATCGCAGCCCTGTGCCCAGCACTAGCTTTTGGGAAGGGACAGATGGATTCACCAGCAACCTCCTTTCCTGGGGAACAAGAGCTCTTTCCTCAAACCTCTCCCCCACCTGTTGTCACCTACCTGTGCAGGTGCTCTGTCTCAGCAGCTCAGAGCTCCAGCCTGGGCAAGGTCCCGAAGGCAAGTGGGTGGAGCCTGGTTCCATCCTCTGCATACCCCCCCCACCCCGTCCTAACTCCCTCGGCAGCTGCCCCCTCCAGCTCCAGGCCCCCTGGGCAGTCCCCTCCCTCCCTGCCGCCGCCTGCTCGCCCAGTGCGGTGTCTCTTCTCTGAAAACCAGACTAGGGACTGGGGGGAGGGGGAAGATCCCAGGAGAGGAAGTGGCATCTGACGGCCCCAGCACCAAACCTGGGGGGCTGCAGGGGGGAGGGAGGAGCAGGGAAGCTTCTCATTGTGTGAGGGAAATTTTATTTTTAACAGATGCTAAGGCAGATGGCGCAGAATTAACAGAAAATGGGAGAGGAAAGAGAGGAAGAACATTACTGACTCCGGAGAGAGTGGACATTAAAAAAATAAAGAATAAGGGAATGAAAACAAGTTTAAGTGCTCTCTCCGGGGGGGTGGGGGGAGGGGAGGGGAGCTGAGAGGCAGAGAGGGACGGAGCAGCGTGGTGATAACCAGAGGCGTGAAATTACAAAAGTAAAATTTGTGGGACTCGGGAGGGGCTGAGAAGGCCCCAGTTTCATTGCAAAACTCACTCAGAAATTACTGATGTGATGTTTGAGCTTTTATCATTAATAATAATCGAGAGGGGAGGGGAAGACAAAAGGACTCGTGGGCTTGGGGGGTTTGAGGCACCAGGAGAAAAGGTGCTTGAGCCGTGGGGGAGGGGCTGAGAGAAGAGTCCTCTGTGTGACAGAAAAAGGAAGGGAAGAAAGAAAACTCAGGGAGACACAGCAGAAATGGACAAATGGAGAGACAGAGGCAGAATAAAAGAAAAGGCAGCAGAGGAAGCCAGGGAAAGGGAGAAAGAAGCGAAGCTGTAGAAGAGACGAAACAGGAGGGGCGTGGGCCTGGAATGAAAGGAAACTGAAGACAGGAGATTGGGAGACAGAGTAGGTTGAGACAAAGAGACAGAAAAGAACAGAGACAGAGCTAGGGGGAGAGAGAGAGAGAGAGCCAGAAGAACAGCACCAGCAAGACCTACACCCTAGTGGGCAAGGAAAGGAGCTCCAAAGATAAGTGAGTAATGGTCCAAGTGACTAAGAGCAACCCCCCCCCTCCATCCCAAAGAAACCAGAGGGAGGGACAGAGACAAAAGAGCAGAGGCCCAGACAGATACATGCCCAGAGAAAAAGAAAGAGACAATGGGAAGAGTGAAATGAGGGAGGGAAAGAGACTGAAGAAAGTAGCGGGAGAACAAAAACTAAGATAGACTTTGGAAGAGACACAAAAAGCGTTGCGGAGACAGACATTTCGAAAGACAGAAACCGAGCCACACCATCCCCGGGTGAGAACGAGAGGTGAGGTGAGGGAGGGAGAGAGAAACACTGAGCCAGAGGCAGAGAGACCCAGAGGCTGTGGGGGAGCCTGGCGAGAGGGCAGGAAGGGAGGATGGGGTGGGAGACAAAGAGGAATGGCCGTTTATCTCTCCTCCCAAATTAATTGAGGCTACATCAGCCTGAGCCACTAAAACGGAGCGATTATGAATGGGTTAGTCACAGGTGGAGTTAAAGGCCTTCAGAGGGATATTAGCCAAAATTGAGTGGCTTTTAATTTCTTTCTAACGAGAGACTGTGGCTGGGGAGCCAGGCACCACCTCCGCTCAGCTCCACTGCTAAACACGGCGTGGGGGCGGCCCGGGCCACTCGCCACCTGACCTGTGTGACACAGGCAGCCAAGTGGAAATGGCCATGCCTGAAACATGCCTGAACACGCTTGCAACATGCCTGCAACACGCCTGTGACAAGGGACACAATGGTGGGGAGCTCAACGGAGAGCCAGTGGATGGGGGGAGAGGGGGAAAGGATGGGTCACGCTAAGCAGTGGTCAGGTCAGGGAGCCTGGGCAGGGGCTGAGCAGGGTAGGATGTCCTGGAGGGGAGGAGCAAGGAGACATGGCTGTCCAGAAGTCCTGCCATTGCCGTGGGGTTCTCCAGGGGTCTCGGACCCCACTTGGAGGAAGGAATCGTGGTCCAGGACTGCTTTTTGCCACTATAGACAAACTAAGGCCCTGAGGTTAAAGAGCTGTTGCCAATTTATATGCAAGGAACAGTGACCCCCTGAACACTGCAAGCAGTGTGGGGGCAGGTGGAAAGAGCAATGACACGTGAGCTCAGAGACCTGGATGTGAGTCTCTACTCCCTTCCCAATTGGTGGCAGAACCCTGGGCATCACCCCTCTGGCTGGGCCTCAGTTTCCCCATCCATAAAAATGGGAGAGTTAAGGGGCACCTGGGTAGCTCCATCGTTAAGCGTCTGCCTTTGCTCAGGTCATGATCCCAGGGTCCTGGGACCCAGCCCCACATAGGGCTCCCTGCTCCGTGGGAAGCCTGCTTCTCCCTTTTCTTTTCCTTTCCTTTCTTTTCTTTTCATTTTTTTTAAAAGATTTTATTTATTTGACAGAGATCACAAGTAGGCAGACAGGCAGGCAGAGAGAGTAAGGGAAGCAGGCTCCCTGCTGAGCAGAGAGCCTCATATGGGGCTTGATCCCAGAGCCTAAGACAGAGGCTTTAACCCACTGAGCTTCTCCCTTTTCCACTCCCCCTGCTTGTGTTCCCTCTCTCACTGTCTTTCTCTCTCTGTCAAATATATAAATAAAAAATCTTAAAAAAAAAAAAATGGGAGAGTTGAAGTCTCAGGTCCCTTCCAGCTCCACGATGCCCTGATCTATGCAGTTGGACTTCCTGTCCAAGGCCTTATCCTGAGGTCCCGGCTGCTATGCTCAGGACATAAGGGATAGGATGTGTGACCCCCGTGAGCATTTATGACCAATAGAATAAGGTACATGAACTGAATGTTGGGCTCCCGGGATGTGCCTGTCAGAGGAAGTACAATGAGTTGCAAGCAGTGGGTGAGCAGGTGGTAACAGACACCAGCCTGGATGGTGAGGCTAAAGGAAGCCAGACAGGAGGGAAGATCAGTGTGACCTGGGAGGGGGGCGGGGCAGCAAGGGCGTGGCTTGAGGTGGGTCAGAACAGTAGACAGAGCTGGAGAGCAGAGGATTTTCCCCGTGAGGACAGCAAGTACCAAGGTGGGGAGCTGCCACCCTGGCTGCAACAGACCCTCCTGGGCTTATGGTGGGCAAGGGGGAGGGAGGACAGAGGGAAAATGGTAATGCCCGGTCATGGAGAGCTATGAACTTACAGGAGAAGATGGAGCTCTGTCCAATAGGTACAGGGTTGAGGACACACAGTGGGTATTAGGGGCAGGTCACTACTGGACATGAAAACAAACAGACCAGGTGAACCCAAGTGAGAGCAGGGAGGGGACAGGTCCAAGGAAAGAGGGGGCAGGCTAGGTGACTGGCTGGATGTGGGTCTGAGGCCAGGGCAGGGCTTTGGGGAACACCTATGCCAATAACAACAAAGTAGACAATGCTGAGTGGAGGCTGAGACAGACACAAAGATGTCCGCTCCCATCCAACACAGCAGAAAGGGGCTGAGGTGAGGCAGCATGGTTCCCTGGGAAGTACATCTATGATATTCAGAGTTTTGTTCTGCCTCCACCCCTAATTAGCTATGAGACCTTGGACAAGACCCTCCCAATGTCTCGGCCTCAGTTTGTCCATCTCTACAATGTGTGAGTTGTCCTGAGTCCCTTTGAAGTTTCCGTCTCAGTGGATGGTTCTGAGACTCAGAGACAAAGTCAGGGAAGAGACCTGCATGGGAACAGAGACAGGGACTGGCCGCTGTAATTCTCATTGCCCTCTGGTCCCCTGAGTCAACAGCTGCGCCCCCTCCCCCTCGCAACTCCATTAACACTCAATTAGAAGGCCTGATGGACGCCAGCCCGGAGAGCCCCCTCCTGGCGTCCTGTGCGCACACAGTCCCCATTCGGGGGGTTCCTCTGATGGGCCCACGGGGAGAAGGCTTCACTCAAATTTATAACTGCCCCGCCGGCCTCTCCTGCCTCCTCTCTCCTCTTTTTCCCGGGGTGGAGCCCACAGGGTTAGGTGAGGACAGGTGTGCGTGGGGGGTGGGGGGGGAGGTGCTGCGCAGAGCCCTCGCGGGAGCCCGAGATGAAAGGGAGCAGGCCCTGGGGCAGAGGAAGTGGGAGGGGACAGGAGAGGAAGAGCGCGTGAGAGTGTGTGAGAGAGAAAAATGACAGGCCCTGAATATTGGGCGCCCTCACTTTAAATCAAGATAAAAGACTGAAGTGGAAAATGAGAGTCCAGAGAAACCCCGGACGGCTCGGGGCGCTAATGGAAACACATGGCTGCCGGCTGCGGGCTTGTCAGCTTCCCCCGGCGCTGCCATTCCCGTCTGATAATCCGGCCTGCCATAAAATTAGACTAGCAAATACCTCCTGACAAAGATGCATGTTTCTCTCTATTGTGCCATCATAAAAAAAACTCCGCTGGTGACTCGGGGAGCCGCAAACTTCAATTTAAATTTACAGTGCTGCGGAAGGAAAGTGATATGCACTCAAAAATTTTAATAACCTATTAAGTTACGACTTCAATTTCATTTTATGAATATTTTCCTTGGGGAGCACGGCTATCACAGAGAAAGATAGAAATTTAAAAAAGATAAATAGTGCCATTAATCTCCAACATTTCTCTTCCATTATCCTTGAAAATTAGGAGTTATTTTTGTTCAGATCTTCATGTAATTAGCTCCCTCCACTTGATTCACTAGCCAGAAAATGACCATGTTCAGAAAATTAAAAATTTGTCATTAAGTGGAATTTAACATAATATCATTTATCTTTATCTATTCCCCAGCTGACAGCAGGAAGCCTTGGCTGCCATACCGGCTGGTGTGTCAGAGTGGGGAGGGACTGCTCCGGGAGAGACAGTGGGAGAGACAGAGACAGAGACAGAGACGGAGGGAGGGAGAGAAGGCCAGCAGGGAGCTGGTCAGAGTGACAGAGAGGAGGGAAGGGGAGGCCCGGGAGCTGAGGTGTCAGCCGTCGTGGGTAGGCGGAGGAGGCGAGTGTGGATGGACAGGGGGTGGAGGCTGCTGGTCTCAGCAGGGACCTGGGCGTGGCCCTGAGAGTGGGGCAGATAGAGGAGTCCTGGATACAAGAGGAAAAGCCAGAGGGGAACCTCAGTAGCAGAGGCGGAAAGCAGACAGTGGCTGGAGAGTGGGCGGGGTGAAGAAGTGACTCGAGAGACCAGAAACCCAGCAGGTTTCAAGCAATTTCCAGAAAGAGGGGGTGGGATGGAGAAGTTGGGGGTCATGGCCTTCCTGACCCCGGAAGAACTAGACGCCATCCCCCTCACCACAGTCTGTGTCTTCCAGGGAAGACACAGAGATGACAGCAGACAGTCAGAGAGCCTGAGAGCCAAGGCAAGTGAGAAAGTGGTGAGACCCAAGAGGCAGAGGTGGAGTGAGGCAGCCAGAGACACAGAGATGATGAGCAAGGGAAGTGGACAGACAGACTGACAGCAGGGGTTCCTTAATGAACTCGGCCCAGGGAGGCTCCATGCTAAAAGCCCCCAGACAAGCCTTTGGACTCCTCTCAAAGGCTGCATGGCTCCCTTTCCTCCCCTCTCCTCTAAACAGCCCCCACCCTGGTCCCCCCAAGTCAGAAATCATCCAATAAGCCCTTCAGAGCCAGTCCTGGGTGGAGAGAGCTGTGGCCGAGCCTGAGAGACGGAGAGCGGATAAAGGGATTAAAGAGCGGCACATTAGTGAGAGATTTAGAGTGTAATAAACCCATTTCATAATAATATGTGCGTTGGGGCCAGCGATCCATCATCGCAGGAGCCTGTCCACGGCGGGGGGAGGACTGACCTACAGGGAGGGGACCAGGACAGATGGCTAAGGGTTTTTCTCAGGGTCTTAGGATCTGGGCAAGGGGTGTAGACTAGCCCCTGAGGCCAGGAGAGATTCTGAGGGCACCTTTGGCTCCAGAAGCTTCAAGCCATTAGTGAGGGGGAGTGGGTACAGTAAAGGAGTCAAGGAAGAGCTCTGGGAGCCAGAGAGATTCCCCTGTCTTCCAGGCCTAGGACCTTGGCAGTAAGGGTAGAAGGATTCTCCAGGAGAATATCTCCAAGCTGCAGGGCTCTTGGCTCCCAGACAGGAGGGAGCCAGCTAAAGACCCCAAAAGAAGCCCTCTGGTCCCCCCCCCCCCATCACTTATTGACAATCTGATCTTGGCCAGCGACTCTACCTCTCTGAGACTCAGTTTCCCATGTGTCAAATGTAGGTAATTAGGCCTATGTTATAGGATTGTCATGAGGGTCACCTGAGGTAATGAGCTTGTAATTGTTCTATAGCAGAAAATCCTAGGGAAACATCACTATCGCTGTGATTTGTCTGTTTGCTGTTATTGTCAAGGAGAGTTTCATCTCCCAGGTGGGACTCTGAGCTTGTTCTAGGGCCAGCAGAGAAATGACGTGCCGGTTATATGATTGACTATTTGATCTGCCCTATTAACAGGGCAAAGGACGACATTCTCCTACTGTTTATCCTGAGGACTAGCCTCAGGAATTGAAAAGCAAACTATTCCCTGGGAAAGGGACTGAGAACTAGGACTGGACTTCCAGTAGGAAGTAGGACTCAGTTATCAGTCTTAAAATGTAGGGGGTGGAGCTGGGTCGTGGAAAGACCTGCAGATGCTGAGGCTAAGACAGAAGTTCCTTCCTGGTAGGAGAGAGAACTGGGGGCCTTGGACTGCAGTGATGGTCTGGGGGGCCTGGGACAATGTGGCAGGATAGAGAGGAGGAGAGGGGAGATCAGATACGTCTTCCCTAAGATCCAGCCATTGGCCATTTTCCTTTTTGTCCATTGTCCCTAGATACATCACCTCTACCCCCTGTCCCAGAGAGGACAAGTGGACACAGCCTTCAGCTCTAGTTAAGAAGCAAAAGGTACTCCTATAGGAAGGTGAATAGTATCATCTCTAGCCCCAGTCCCAACCAGTCTCCAATCTTGCCATACTGTGATTTATAAGAAATATATACTTGGTTTTCCGAGTAACCAAATATGTATTTTTTATGTGTATCAAGGTTTCTGGCTCACAGCTCCCCAAGCCCTTAGAGTTTCTTATAAGTTTTAAGAGAGATAAAGTGTCTTTTGTTAGGTTAATGAACATGAGTCTTGAACCCCACCCAAGAATGGACCTGGGCAGTGGGGGCTGGTTGCCAGGAGAGCCAACCAGGTGATCGTAGGGTTGGAACTTTCTATACCACACCACCCAAACTTCTGGGAGGGGAGAGCGGCTGGAGGTTGAATCATCCAATGGCCAATGATTTGATCCATGGTGGCTATGTAAAGAAGTCTCCATAAAACCCCAAAAAGGCCAGGGTTCAGAGAGCTTCCAGGCTGGAAAACACACAGAGATCTGGGCTAAATGGTATGCATGGACAGGGCAGGGAAGCCCTGTGCCCTCTTCCCATACTTTGTCTTGTGTATCTCTTCATCTGGCTCTTGATTCATATCCTTTATCCTATTCTTTAATAAACTGGTAAATGTAAATAAGTGTTTCCCTGAGTTCTGTAGCGAATCAAAATAACTAAGGAGGAGGTCATTGGAACCTCTGATCTGTAGTGGGGGGTTCAGAAGCAAAGGTAATTGCCTGGGTCTTTTGACTAGTATCTGAAGTAGGATCTGGAGGGCAGTCTTGTAGGACTAAACACTAACCTGTGGGATTTGACGCTATCTCCCAACAGATAGTGTCAGAATTGAATTGAATTCTCTGGACACCCTGCTGGTCTCATATGTGTGTGTGTTTGCGTAGGGCAGAGTGGAACACCAGGAATTGGGTCCAGGAACCCTAATAGAGTTGGTGTCTGTGAAAATCTGCTCTTAACTTGACTTAATTCAGTATCAAACATTCTCTCTCAATTTTCAGGGACATAGACTCCTCAATGGTGTCCCATCGGAATTAATCAAGTCTTCCTGAACCCTCAATCCAACCAAAGTCGTCACCGATCCCTCCTGACTAAAGTCTCACTGATACCAATTCCCCTCTTCTGCAAAGAACTGATCAAGGTCACCTTTGGTAGGCGTGACCCCACCAAAAGTCAACTAAATGTCATGGCTAATTCTCCCAGCTTCTGCAATTCTCAATGCCATGAAAGAACATGGGACATAAAACTGGTTCTATGCTTTCTCGCAAAGCTCAAGTTCACACATCCTTTGGTTCTTTCTGTAAATATGTATTACATGCCTATTAAAGCCAGACACAACTATCTGTACTATAAAAGCAATGAGTGAACTTACGAGTTCCCTGTGAGTCATACAGATACCCTGGGGTCCTATACAGATACAGTAAGGGCAGGGGCAGCTGGCAGGGGCAGGGGAAGAACTAATAGGAACTGGAACTAGAGCTGGGCAGGTACTGGACAGAGCTGCGACAGGCAGAGCCTCGGGCAACGGCTTGGCCAGGGGAGAGAGATGGGTGAACAGAGAAGCAGAGAGGGAGGAAAGCAGTACTTAGGGAGCACCTAGTCTGTGCCAAGCACACACTGAAGCATCGATCCAGGTATCTCATTAACTCCTCCCCTTATTTTTAGAGAGAGGTGTCATTATCTCCAGGTATATAGGTGAGAAACTCAAGTTCAGAGAGGTTAACTTCAAGTCATGATCCCAGGGTCCTGGGATTAAGCCCTGTGTTAGGCTCTCTGTTCAGCGGTTGAAGTTTAACCTGCTTCTCCCTCTCCCTCTGCCTCCTGCTCCCCCTGCTCGTGCTCACTTGTGTGCGTGCTCTCTCTCTCTCTCTCTCTCTGTCAAATAAGTAAATAAATACTCTTGTAAATAAATAAGTAAAATCTTAAAAAAAAAATAGATATGCTCTTCAAAAATCTTAATGAAAGGTCAAATGTTCACAGGACCCTGAGGTTTGGGGTGGTTATTTGCTAAAGGTCACAGACCAGAAGCTTTGGAGTTTGGATTTGAACCTAGGCAGGCGAACACTAGATCCTGCACTTTTTTCAACCTTTTGAGCACTTACTATGTACCGGGCCCTGTACTAAGTCCTTCGACATGTTTTCATTTGTGGAATCCTGACGACTAACTGTGGTAAACCGTGCCTCCCACAAGACCTGTGCAATATGTTTTTGCAAAGTGGGGCAGCCTACTTCCCCTCCCTCTGAGTCTGGGCTGGCCCTGTGATGGTTTGACCAACAGAACTTGACAGAAGTGACATTTGGTGACTTCTCGGCTGAGGCCTTAGCAGCTCTTCAGCTTTTCACAATCATCTCTTCGGAAGTCTGCTATGATGGGAAGAAGTCTGAACTGTCCTGCCCGCAAAGCCAGAGGAGAGAGGGAGGCCCCGCGGAATGGAAGGCCACCGGAGGAGAACTGAGTAAGGCCTTCCTGCCAGAGGCTGGCATCAGCCATCAGCCATGTGAGGCTAGCTTGGATACTCTGCCCCCAGCGGAGTTTCCTGATGAAAGCAGCTGCAAGAGTGAATAAGGCAGCCAGCTCCATCCATGGAAAAAAATCATGAAAGGAAAAAAAAAAAAAAAAACCCTTTTATTTATTTTTAAAAAGATTTTGTTTATTTATTTGACAGAGAGAGAGAGAGATCACTAGTAGGCAGAGAGGCAGGCAGAGAGAGAGGGGGAAGCAGGCTCCCCACTGAGCAGACAGCCGGATGTGGGGCTCAATCCCAGGACCCTGTGATCATGACAAGAGCCAGAGGCAGAGGCTTAACCCACTGAGCCACCCAGGCACCCTCCCCCCCCAAAAAAAACTCTTAAAGTCATTGTTGTTCTTAGCCACTGAGATCCAAGGTAGCTTACCACATAGCAATAGGTAACTGAAACAAATAGGGTGTGCGTTGCTGGGTCCTTATTTTACCAGTGAGAAAATGGAGGCAGAAAGGAGTTAAATAAATCACCTAGGATTAAAGCACTAATGAGGGACAAAGCCAAGGCTTAAACTGAGGCATTCTGGCTCCAGAGAGCTCATGAATTAACCACTAGGGTGTGGTAAACTGGAAAAGGGCCCCTCAAAGAAATCCTCCCCCTAATCCCCGGAACTTGTGAATTTGTTACCTACCCAGTAAAAGGGACCTTTGCAGCTGTGATTACGTTAATGATCTTGAGATCTGGAGATTATCCTGGATTATCTGAGTAGGCCCAGTGTAATCACAATGGCCCTCATAAGAAGGAGGAAACAGGGTCCAAGTCAGAGAAAACTGTGATGTGGTGCAGAGCCAGGAACCAAGGGATGGGGACAGCTTCTAGAAGCTGGTAAAGGCAAGGAAACAGATTCTTCCCCAGACCCTCCAGAAGGAACCAGCTCTGCCAACACCTTGATGTAAGCACAGTCCGACTGATTCTGGACTTCTGACCTCCAAAACCGTAAGATCATAAATGTTGATGCTTTAAGCCACTCAGTTGCAATGGTTTGTCCCAGTAGCAATATGAAACTGCCACAGAGGGCCTCTCCTGCTTAAAGGGAGCTGAATCCTTCCCATGGGCTCAAGCCAGGCCAGTCCCCCTGTGGTCTCCTGCCATGTTTCATGCTTCTCTGGTTCTTGAAAATCTCTTTTCTCTGGTTCTTGAAAATCTCTTTTCTCTCCACCTATTTAATTCATTTCCACCTACCTCTTGCAGGAAGTCTGCTCCACTCATCCTTGGTCACACTGCCTTGTGCTCTCTCTACAGCGGTCCAAGTTTTGCACCTTCTTACTCAGCACTCACTAATATCAGTGCTAATGCACTGGCAGGCAGCCCAGTGATATTTTTTATGAATGTGACTCATCGAATCTGAGGACAGCAGGCTAGAGAGGCCCTTAGAGAGTCTATCCCTTCATTTTATGGATGATGAAACTGAGTCCCAGGGAAAGAAAGTCAGCTACCCAAGGTCACATAGCCCAGGCTTAAAGACAGGCCTGACTTCCAACTCATAAGCTCACTCAATCTGCAGACGCTTACCAAGCCCTCCTTATAGGCCTAGCACTGAAGTAGGTGCTGGGGAATCACTAATAATCATAGACAGATAAGGTCTCTGCTCTCATAGGGGTTTCTGGTTGGTGAGAGAGAGAAATACTTAGAGAATAATCACACACAATTACTCACCATGATAAGCATTAGCAAAGAATGTTCCACAGAGCAAGCTGTGGGGGTGTAAAGCATAGATGGGAACTATGCTTTCCATAAGCTGGAAAATCAGGGCTTTTCTGAAGACTCAATGATGGACCCAAGACGTAATGATAAGTACAGTTAACTAGGTCTTTCTAAGAATAGGGGGAACTTAACCCCTTTCTAAGAATAGGGGGAACTTAACCCCTTTTAGGGGTTAAGTGTTTTAGGCTGAAGGGATGACATGTGCAAAGGTCCTGGGGTAGGTGGGAGACGAATAAGGGAAAAAAGAAGGCCAGGATGCCTGAAGAGCCAGAGTGCTGGGGAGTAAACAATGAGGTTACAGAAGTCCACAGAGTTCAGACCACAGGCGCCGGGGAGGTTGTGGCAAGGTTTTGATCTTTTTCCCAATGACAATGGGAAGCCATAGGAAGGTTTTAAGCAGGGCAGTGACATGATCATATTTGAGTTTTATGGTGTTTTTCCCCACCAGGGCCTTCTCTTATCTCTATATACATGTTAGAGATCATTATTACAGGGAGTTTTATGCCTGTCTGTATTTCACTCCATGCCTAGCCTTGTACGAAGCAGGTGCTCCATAAATATGTGTTAATTAACCTCTCAGCAGCATGTGACGCTGTTGATCATTCCCTCCTCTTGGAGCTCTCCTTCTCTGGCTTCTGTGCTGCTGTTTTCTTTCCACCCTCTGACCATTCCACCCACACACCACCCCCATTCTGAGCTCCTCTCTTCCCTTCGGCTTCATCCTTTCTTCTTCGTCCACACTCCCCCACCCTCATCATCCTGCTGCCTCCAACAGTATTGATCTCTTCCTTTTGGGCAGCACCTAAGGTCCACAAGGGCTGGGACTTTTTCTGTCTTGTCAATATTGTGTCCCCAGAGCCTGGCACAGAGCCTGGCATACAGCAGGCACCCAATAAATGATTTGATGGGAGTATATGCTGTATGATTTTGTTTATATGAAGCGCAAGAATAGGAAAAATGCATTGATGGGAATCAATGCAAGAATAGAGGTTACCTTGGGGAGACAGTGACTGGGAAGGGGCACAAGGGAACTCGGGGAGAGGGGCAGCTGGGAATCCGAGCTGAATGGCAGCAGCCAGGTGTCTGCAGATGTTGAAGTCCATTGAGCTATAAGCCTAGGATTAATGTTCTTCATGTGTTGTATATCTCAATTAAAAATTAAAAAATTGCAACACCCCTTTCTCCTGAGAGGGAATTGCTTATTTCTAACTGCTCTGTGTGCCCACCTAGATCTCCACCTCATGATCTTTCCCAGACTCTCAAATTAGCTCTCCTGCTAAGTTCCCATTCCTCTGTTGTCACCATTCTGTTCCCAGCAACTTAGTTCCCAGACCTCCGAGCCTTCTTGTCCCCATCCCACCTGGTCCTCTACCCTGCCTCGCCTCGCTTTCCAAGACACAGGAACCCAGGTGGTCCTGTGGTTATGCAGAAATGGAAGATGGCCCCATGACTTTTATCCCCCACACCAGGGGTACTCCTGAGTTTATGTAACTTGGCAAAAGGGAGATTATCAAGGTGGGGGTCGACTAATCACAGAGCTTGTTAAAAACAGTTTTCTCTGGCTGCTGGCAGAAGAACAGGAACTTAGGACCTACAACTGCAAAGGACTGAATTCTGCCACCAAGAATGAGCATGGAAACAGATTCTTCCCTGGAGCCTCCAGATGAGACCCCAGACCAGGTGACTCCTTGATTTCAGCCTCGTGAGACTGTAAGAAAGAAATGCATCCAGGCTGCTGAGACTTCTGACCTATAGAACTAGGAGATTTAAAAATAAATAAATAAATAAATAAATAAAAGGGTGTTGGGGATGTCTGGTTGGTTCAGTTGGTTCAACAGTCTGACGCTGGCTCAGGTCATGATCTCAGGGTCCTGTGATCTGGCCCTGTGGGTCAGGCTCCCCACTCAGTAATGGTCTGCTTCTCCCTCTCCCTCTGCCCCTTCTCTGAGCCACCCCCCTCCCTGCTTGTGTGCCCATGCTTTCTCTCTCAAATAAATAAATAAAATCTTTTAAAAGAAATACAAATTTAAAAATAATTTAAAAATGGGTGTTGTTTTAAGCCACTAAATTTGCAGTATTGTTACAGCAGCAACAGAGAATTAATACCTATCTTAAATCCTGTCTGCTCACAGGAAGGTTGGTTTCTTTTTTTTTTTTTTTTAAGATCTTATTTATTTATTTGACAGAGAGAAATTACAAGTACACTGAGAGGCAGGCAGAGAGAGAGAGAGAAGGAAGCAGGCTCCCTGCTGAGCAGAGAGCCCGATGCGGGACTCGATCCCAGGACCCTGAGATCATGACCTGAGCCGAAGGCAGCGGCTTAACCCACTGAGCCACCCAGGCACCCCAGGAAGGTTGGTTTCTTTCCATGACTTTGATCCTACCATGGCCCAGACCCTCTGATCTCACTTCTGCCCACCTCAAATATTGGTCTTTGGGCCTTTCTCCCCAAACCCATCCAACTGGCTCAATACCACCAGATTAATTTTCCAAAGTCACACACCCTGATTGTATCTTTCTCCCGCTCAGAAAGCTTCCACAACAGTGTACCTTGGTGGTTATACACTGGAACCAGAATGCGGGGTCTAAAGCCCAGCTCTGCCTCTTAAGTAGTGGGTGACCCAGATCAAGTTGCTTAACGTCATCCATAAATTCGAAGGAAGAGAACCAACTTCACAGGCTGGTTGCAAGGGTTAGATGAGACACGCATGCAAAAAATTGGCATGCATGACCCAGCACTGCTAGACACTCCAGGCTATGGATGCTGGTTGTTGGCATATCACTATCAATGACTCCAGGCTGCCGACTGATCAAGCTCTTCAGCCTGGACTTCCATTCACACCCCACCCCACAGGCTGTACATGCATGCGGACAGACAGGCGCGCAAGTACGCGCGTGCGCGCGCACACACACACACTTATTTCTCTAGCCTTTTCATTACTCCTGTTAGTCCCAACTTTTCCCTCCATCTTCATCACTGCCCGCCTCCTTCACACTATCCCCTTCTATTCCCAGGGTCTCACTCATTCACATATCTCCATTCTCTGCACCCATCAGGGACTGCTGAGAACACAAGCCTGGCCGTGTTGCTTGTGGGTTTAATTCCTTCCATGGCTCCCACTGCTGTCAACATAAAGTTCAAAATTCTTCCCCCAACAGGTGGCAGCCTGTCCTGCCAATACCTCCAGCCCCTTCCCTTGCTTTCTGCCCTTCTCCCTCATATTCACCAGCCCCTCTGCCATTGGGCCAACCACCCTACTGTTTCCTCTTCCCCAAACATTCTTTTTTTTTTTAAGATTTTATTTATTGACGTGTCAGAGGAGAGAGAAAGCAAGGGGAGAGCACCAGGCAGACGTGGGACTCTGGGATCACGACTGGAGCTGAAGGCAGACACTTAACTGACTGAGCCATGCAGGACCCCTTCCCCAAACATTCTTCTCTTCCCTCTTTGCCTGGTTAATGCCATTTGTCCTTGTAATCCTCAGTTTGGTGGGGAATTCATCTGGGAAACCTTGCCTGACTAGACAAGACCTCTCTGGGGTGCCTGTGTACTTCAGTCGTTGGGCCTCTGCCTTTGGCTGAGGTCATGACCTCAGGGTCCTGTGATCGAGTCCCGCATCGGTCTCCCAGCTCAGTGGGAAGCCTGCTTCTCCCTCTCCCACTCCCCCTGCCTATGTTCCCTCTCTTGCTGTGTCTCTCTCTGCCAAATAAATAAACAAAATCTTAAAAACAAAACAAAACAACAACAAAAAAACCACCTCTCTCTCAGAGGTTCTCTGTTCCAGGGCTCCTTTGCAGACCTCACAGGAGAACTTACCTCTTCCTGTTCTTATTCAACTGGCCTAAGGTCCATAAGGCCTGGGGCCATTTCTGTTTTTGATCACCATTGTGTCCCAGGTTAGAGCACAGTGCCTGGCCCAGAAACTCTCCTCAGCAATGCAGGTTAAAGGAATGAATGAGTGAACGGAGTACAAGGACTCTGCTTCGGCTAAGCTGGATTGCTTTTCCCACGGATGCTTTCCTGTCTGCACACCCTGCTCACTCACGTTCCTCCCCCTGATATGCTCCCTTGCCAGCTCTGTTCTATAAATCCAGCCCACCCCTGGCAGTCTCTGCCAAGTAATCTTGCTCAATATTTGAGCCTACAGTGGCTTCTACCTCCCTCCCTCCCTCCGCCCCACCAAAAGCGTCTACAGTTGGTATTCTTTCTTTCTTTTTTTAAAAAAATATTTTATTTCTTTATTTGACACAGAGAGAGAGAGAGAGAGAGAGAGAGAGAGAGAGAGATAACAAGTAGGCAGAGAGGCAGACAGGGTGGGTGGTGGGGGAAGCAGGCTCCCTGCTGAGCAGACAGCCTGATGCGATGATGCGAGGCTCCATCTCAGGACCTTGAGATCATGACCTGAGCTGAAGGCAGAGGCTTAACTCACTGAGCCACCCAGGCACCCCTGTATTATTTCTTTCTGATCTTGAAACCAATACACGTACATTGTAGGAATTTTAGATAACACAGCTAGTGCCAAAAAATATAAAAGAAGAAAGAAAAACCGTTCAAAGACCGTGACCCAGTGATAACTGTTGCTTTTGTTGGAGAGTCAGTCCACTCATTGTCCCTTTCCCAGTCATGGAAAAGTTTGTAAATTTGTAACTCACAACAAATCAATGAGGTTCATGTTGATCCCATTTTATTAAAAAAAAAAAAAAAGAGAGAGAGAGAAGAAAAGGAAAAGGGGGGAAAAAAAAGGAAGGTAGAAGGTTGGGATAAGTTTACTAACTTGCTCAAGATCACACAGAACTAGTGAAGAACAGGGCCTAGCTTGGGATACTCACTGACCCTGAGCCCCTTGTTCCTACCCTCTCTTCTGCCCCGTCTCCCCATGCATCTCCTCTTCCTCCTCTGGGACTCCTGCTTTCTCCCTTCAGACCCAGAGCCAAACTCTCTCTGGCACATACCCTTTAAACCAGTAATTCTACTTCACGGTTGGTCACGTTGGCATTCTTTGCAATAGTAGAAAAGTGGTAACAACTGAAATGTACATCCACGTTGGTTTGATTAGTCACAGTACATCCTCACCATGGAGTATTGCCCTGCTGTTCCGAAGAATAAGGAAGATCTTCACGTATCACTCTAGAATAAGCTCTAAAATAATTTGTGCCCTGGTCCCCACTCTGGATGGGGATTGCCCAAATAAGGCTCACGTTTTCTGAGACTGAAGACCTGGTCTCTTCCACCAGACTAGTAGGAATCTGCAGTTACTCCAAAGCTGGGGACTTTTGTTCCAGCCCTGGCTCTGGCATTTGCAGGACATGTAACCCTGGACAAGTCATCTGACTGCTCCGAGGGTAAAGTCATTCCGTCTTCTCCATCAGTCAGAACCAAGAGTCCTCCACCAGCCTCCTAACTTCCAGATCTTCAGTCTGTCCCCTCCTCCTAGAAGATAGTTCTCTTCCCCCTCCCCTATCTTAGTAGCTCCTACCCATCCTTCAAGACTCAGCTTTTACGTCACCCTTGAAGGAAGCCATCTCTCATCTCTTAGTCAAAGTCCTGTTCTTTTGCTGTGGACGTCCCTATCACAAGCCCCATCACACTTAGTCAGCAGGACATGTCCAGGGTCACCTTCCTGGTTAGACTAAAAGCCCCATGAGGACAGGAGCCATACCATGTTTCTCAAACCTAGAACAGTGCCTGGCACACATGCAGGCTCGGTAAATATTTGCTCTGAGAGTAAATGGCCACGTTGCCTTTGTCCAGAGCCTCACCTCAGATACTGTATCCTGACAGACTTTAGCAGCTTCTCCTGGGCCTCTCATGAAGGACCATTGTCGTTGGGGATGTGTCCCCTCTGTTCCTATCCTTTCTTCAAGGTCTCTTAGTCCCCAGGGGCATCAGAGCCTGAAATCTTCCCCACAATCACATCTTCAGTCTCCAAAGCAAGTTTCTGGAGGTGTCAGCCCAGTGTAAGTCTCTCCCTCAGGGAAAGGCCCACCCAGGCCAAGGCCTGGCCTCAGACCCATTCCCCACCTCCAACCCAGCCTGAGAACACAGTGACCCAGCCCAGCCTAGCGGGCCTGGCCCATCAATCGTGCTCCCAGGGGTACAAACCAATTTCTCTTGCTTTCCTGAGCCCGTCTCCCTGGCGGAGCCTGGAGGAGCCTTCAATCGCATTAATCCCAGCCTGGCGGCGGTGACGAAGACGGATTTCTCCACCAAACGATCCATTTGTATCTCTCGCGCACTCACTTGGTTTTTTTTCTGTGCGGATGTTCAAAATATCATGAAAAAGGCGTTCGCTGGGTAGCTGCGGCGCAGCGAAATAATAGAGTGATCGGCAATGCGCTCCTGACCTTGCAGGACAGCTAATCCATCCGCACATCTATCTTAATTATTCCCGGTTACAAAAGAGAAACTCCACCATCCATTCATTCCAGGCTGGCAATTCCATTTTCCACCCCCACTCACGCCCCATCCTTTCTCCACCATTCCCCTAGCCAGGGAGGCCCATTCACCAGGGTGAAAACAGACTCTCCCCATGGCAGCCCAGTCTAGCCAGGCCTGGGCCCATTCCCGGGCTGCCTGAGCCCTAGCTTGCTGCTCCTTGAGATCACAGGAGACGCCCCTCTGACTCACTTCCCCAGATGGCTGACTGATGTCCACTGGAGGAAGACTAGCTACCAACAGGATTGAGTAAGGTACAGCAGGGACACACACACACACACACACACACACACACACACACCCTGAGACCCTCACAAAGGCAGCCCTATGTAGACTCAATGTCATCCAGACTCTGACATTCAGACCACCTCTCATGCAGACACTAGCAGACAGGCCCACCCCCTCTCCACCCCAAACCAGATCATTTTAAGCCTCTTGCCGCCTTGGCACAGATACTGGGACAGATGCTAGGAGGGACATTTTGACTAAAGCGGGGGTGGGGGGTGCTCCGTGGGGGATGTCTTGGTCTCTCTGTCTCCCTCTCCCAAAGCCAGAGACCCACATATCCTTTCAGGCCAGCTCAGGGGACACAGCCTGGGCACCTGGAGGAGCAAGGTGAAGCAGGGCGGATGGAAAAAGCAAAAGAGGAGGAGAAAGAGGAAGGAGTCTGAGCAGAAGTCAGGCAAATGGGAGAAAAAGGAATAAGGGAAGGGAGGGTGGGCATGTCGGTTTGTGGAAGTGTCTGTTTGTGTAACACAATTTGAGCTAATTGTACCAGATTCACTTTGGGGATACATGTGTCAGTCTCTAAAGCCCTTTCTAATTCTACCCCTTCACGTACAATTTTCAGATCCCTCATTCTAATGATTTTAATGCAATCAGCAAAACTAAGCATGTAATTGTCTTGGCTCTGTGCTTGGCCATGGTGGCTCCAGGGAACCCCAGCTCCCAGTTCCCATGCCCTCCTCCACCAATCCTTCCCTGCCTCCGCTTTCACTCCTCTTTTCTGCCTTCAGTCAACAAGGGCACACTGAGGCTTCTCTGGCTCTAGGGGCTGTGAGAGAAGTAGAAGGAGGCGTTTTAGTCCCCTTACCTCCCGAAGCCCATATCTGACTAAGAAAAGGAGAAAGGACACTGGGTGTCTAGGCCAGAACTGGGCAGTGGGGACTGTCTGCTGGCCCAGCCTGGCTAGATTATCCGGCTTGGAGAGGGAACAGGGCTTCCCGGAAGAGCTCCGCGGGCTCTCCCTCCCCTTCCCAGAAGCAGCAGGCAGCCTGGGCTGGGCCTGTGGGGCTGTGTGCAGGGGAAGGGCCATTTGTCCCGAGACAATGGCAGAGAAGGGGTCTCGAAGCGGCTGTTGAGAGCCAATTTGTAGTGGTGACGGCCGAGGTTGCTCCAAAGGCTGGGAACAGCTGGAGCTCCGGGTGACTGATGGGTGGGCCCAGGAGAGGGGCCATTGGTCTGGCAGACACAAAGGCCCCGATGGTGCGCGGATGGAGCCCGTCAAAATCATTAAGGGCCGAAGATGGGAGCCGTGGATTTCAGATGGGACCAGTGGTTGGGGGGAAGAGGTCAGGAGCCGGCCCCTCCCTCCCTGAAGCCCCTCCTCCACTCCATCCCCCCAACCCTGCCCCGGCTTTGGCAACTCGGCCACCCACGCCTCCGTGACCATCTTCTTTGCATGGACACCCCACCCCCAGGCTCACGCCAGGTCCCTGGCCTCACTCCATTGAGAGTCCAGGTCCCAGTCCGATTTCGGCAGCTCTGGCTCATGGGGCCAGCCCCGCGCCTCTTCGGGGGGCCTCGTCCCCCCTGGGGCACTGCCTTTTCTAGCCAGCGGCCTCATGCATTTCTCAGGAAACAGGACATCCTTAGTTCGGGACCAGGAATGGGCCTTCACCCCACACACCTCCATTCCAAAGGGAAGAAACCAAGGCCCAGGGTGGTGCTCGCTTTCGGTCCCTCCGTGAGAGATGCTGCTCCCGCCTGACCTTGCCCCAAGGCAGAGGGGGGCGGGGAGCCTGGGGGACCCCCGCCCCTCCCCCGGCTGGCGGCGCCCGCGGCGGGAGAGAAGCAGTGACCCGGCCAGGTGGCGATGACGCGGCCGGCCGCGCTGGTCACTCTTGGCCGCTCCCCGCGCGCAGCCCGACCCCCCTCGCACGGGTCACGGCGCCGGCAAAACTCCCTGACACAGAAACGCCGCGGGGCCTGCGCGTGTCGGGAACAATCCTCCGCCTGATGGGAAGCGACAGCTCCGCTCCGCCTCCCTCCGCTCCTTTCCCTCCCGCGGCTCCTCCCCTGAGCCTCGCTCGCCGCCCGCCGCGGCCGGACCCGGGGCTGGGGCGCCCCAGCAGGTGCCCACCGCCCACCCCCCACCCCGGCCCCTCGCTCCAGCCCAACAAGTCGCCGCGGCCGCCGCCGCCGCCACCACCACCGGCACGCCCTCCCCGGGGGGGTCCTAAGGTGGGGATGGGGAGGAAGAGGAGCCTCCCTAGGCAATGAGCCCTCGGGGCTGGGGTGAGGGGGAGTGGGGACTAGAGGGGCGATCCAGAGCCCTCCACGATGGCAGGGGGAAAACAGGCAGCAGGACCCCTTGTATGGTGCCACCCCACTTCTGTTGTGACCATGTTCGCCTAGAAAAAACACTGGAAAGAAATATCTCAACTTTAGAGGGGGGTGTGGATTGACAGGTGGGGTTTCCTTCCTTCTTTTTGCTTCTCTGTATTTCCTGGGCTCTGCATGTGTCTGTGTTTGTAATAAACACATTCGGAAGCCATGCCAGGGCAGAGGGGCTGTTAGAGGGAAGCTCCTGCCCGGACTCCAGGCCCTGTTGAGGCCCGGCACTAATTCAGCCACAGGGAGGGAGGCTAGTGGACTCTGGAAGGGCCCTGCAGATCAGAGCAGGCCGGGGAATGACCTCTCACGGGTGGGGGGGGGGGCGTTGGGGGGGGCTGCCCTTCCTCCCACTGCACCTGTGAGGCTGAAGACCTGTGAGGAAGAGCACTAGCTATGGGGGAAAGGCCCAGACGGACACAAGTCACCTCTCAGCATTTCCTCACAAAAGGACACTCAGGAGCACACTGACATACTGGCAACACCCACGCACCTATAACACACACTTATAGTCACACCCAAGAACACACTCAGAGCCACAATGCTCTGGTACTCACACACTCAGCCTTCCCTTCACAACCTCAAATACTACATCCTTCTCCAGCTGTTTTTCTGCTCACCCAGTCTTCTCCACTCTGTCGGCGGCCCTCTCCCTCTCCCTTAAGCTCCTACTCCACTTGGTTTTGAGATAAGAGGGAAAATTTGCCTGCTCTCCCACCTGCCCTCAGCCCCAGATTTGGTATGGCAGGAGCAGTGCCTGAGGGAGAAAGTGAGGGATTCTCCTTCCCCATCCTCCACACAAACCCCCCTCCCCCACTCCCCCACCCCCCCTCCCCCAGAGATGAGGCCCTCCTACCTTCGATCTGTGAACCCAGCTCTACCACAGAGCCTTCCTCTTCCTCCCTTCCTCCTACCCATCCTTTATGGCCTAGCCTGAAGCCCAGGCTCTCTAGAAAGCCACCCCCCTGGAGCTACCAGCCCAAGGCCTGCCACTTGGGACTTGGGACTCCTGGCCCCTGACTTTCCCCTCAGTCAGATGACATTCCTTTTGTGCCTTCATCTTTGATCCTCTCTTCATGGTTATGAGTCCTGAGAGCTCCTACAACACAGGGGTCTCATCATGCCTCCCCCCAACTCCACCGGTCTGCCTGGCGATCTCTCACCTGACTCCAGGATAAATGAATGAATGAGCTGAAGGCTGTTTGTGAACACGGGTTGTCCGTACCATTCAGAGTGACTGTGTGTGAATGAAGAGGAAGTAGGAACAGAGGCAGCTGCATGGGGTAAGTGCCACCACCTGTTCCCTCTGTGAAAGTACCAACAACAGTGTAGGCCTCCCAACTACTGGATGTGGGAGGCCTCCGTTGGAAAAGGAAACAGACTCAGAGGGGTTACAGGATTTCCCCAAGGCCATAGCACTGGGCATGGCAGAGCAAGCCAGATTGTCAGACTCAAAGGCAGAGGATGCTAGCTAACGGCTTCTGCCTCCCTCCTCAAAGCCCAGGATGGAGCAATGGTGGGAAGGAGCTGCTTTCAGATAACCATCCTGCCCCACCCAAACTCTCCAGGGAGGGGGCCTCTGGTCTCCTCTCCATCCCTTCTTTTTCCCCCTGAAAGTTTCCCCCTGAAACTTTTCTTCCCCACTTTCCACCCTCTCTATTACATCATCTCTGTTCAAGACCACCATCTCCTCAGTGTTCCTTTGGCCTTGATCACATCTCCAGGAGCAAGAAAATAAGGGCTACAGTCTCTGCTTCATCACTGACCAGCTGGTGGCCTTGAGCATATCACAAATCACATGTCCTCTCTGACCTGGGTTGCCCCAAGTGCTTGCAGTGGGATGGGGCTTGAGTAGGAGCTGTCTGAGGTCCCCTTCAGTGTCAATCTGTGTTCCAATCTCTGGTGAGAGCAGGGCACAAACAAGCCAGCACCTTACCCAGCCCAGTCCACCCCCAGGCCTCCCAGAGGGGCTTGGGCTCAAAGAGGGCTGGGAAATGCTGTGAATTAATTACCATCAGACCTCCGGCCGCTGTTCATCTCTGTAAACAAACATTTTAATATGCAGTAATTAATTACATCTGCCACACCAACCCTCCTCTCGTTCATCCTTCTTCAGCTTTTCTTCTGCTCACCCTGAACCAACCCCCTCCTCCCAGTTGGGGCCAGAGAACCCAGGCAGGCCCCCCTACCATCCCCCCAGCTTTCCCCCCCCCCACCAGATGCGGAGGGGGGACTCACATCTGCCAAGCTACTCTGCAGCTTTTTGTTCCTCTTTCCTGTTACTCTAATACCTGCCTGTCTTTCTGACAGTCCTTTGTCTCTAGTTCTCTCTGCCTGGATTTCCCTCCCCAGCAAAGTTTGTTGCCAGGGACACATTCTGAGAGAGGAAAATAAGGAAGCCGGTGGGTCTGCCTCGGGGGCCAGAGAACCTGAGCGCACGCTGGGACTCCTTCATGTTCCAGGACCAGGCTCATTTACAGGATTATCGGAAAGCCAGAACAGACCCTGTTCCGGGGTACCCCTCCAGGCCCTAAGAGTCCTCTTAGCCTCCCTCCCTTCTCCTATCCCACTCCCTGCCTCCACAGTAGGTCAGTGTGAAAAACACAGAGGGGGCGCTTCCGCCCCAGCCCACATCACAGTTACTTCTTACCACCTCCAAGGGCCAGGGGTACTACCACTGGATTCCCCTTCCGCGGCACAGCCCGCCCCAGTCCTCCCGGTCCTCTGTACCGGCCAGGGAACATGGGAGACGCCCCCAGATGGTGGAAGGGAGTGGCCCCCTTTTATGGAGAGGGTCATTGTGCCCTGCCTGCAGTCTGGATGGGAGCGGGAGTGACCACACTGGATCAGAGGCGAGGACCCCAGATGAGAACGAGACGAGAGGGACCAGGAACCTAAGGCTCGGAGCAACAGAAAGGGTGGGAAGAGGATGGGTGGCCCGGGAGGTCCAACCCAGCTCGGCCGCGCAGGGGGAGCCGGGAGCGGGGTGGGCGGGGTAGGCGGGGTAGGGCGGGCGCCACCAGGCGTGGCGCAGGGAACCGAGCAGAATGAAATGCAGATGCAAAACGTGCTCGTAAGAGTTTCCTCTCTCTCCCCATCTGCCAAAGCCGAGATTTTAATCTTTAATCCATGAGCAATCAGCGAGCAGCGGCGAATGGCACATTACAGATGTTTTACTGTCGCGGGCGCTCGCAGCTTCCGCGCTTCGCACAGGCGCGCCCGGCGCCCCCGCCCCGCCTGCCCCCACCCTCCCCCTGTGGTCCTCTTCCTCTCCCTTTCCCTAGTCCTCTTTTAACAATATCCCCCTCACCTGCACGCTCCCGGCCTGCTGCAGAGGTGGGAGTAGGGCACAGGACCATTAACCCTTCCTAGCGGACCTGGAGCTCCGCTAGTGCCGGCACAGGCAGGGGCACTGGTAGGGCAAGGGAGGCACTCTGGGTTGTGTCGAGGCGGATTCCCGGTCCGTCTAGATCCGGGAACCGGAGAACAGGGGTGTCGAGTGCCCCGCTAGCTGAGCTGTCCCACCCCCACCCCTTTCCCCGACCCCACCGACAGGGCCGCTCGCTCGCGGCTCCTGCGATTAGCGCTCCAGATGTTCAACTGCGCTGGGGCTCCAACTTCCAGATGTTGGGCACCTCTGTTCTCACGCATGGGACCACGATCCCCTCAGCATGAAAAGGGAGGAGAATACTTTCGTGGTCAGATCTGGAAGACCCTAGGGAAATCTGACTGGATGAAGTCTTGAAAACCAGCTGATAAAATTTCACTTTGGTTGCTGCAGAAGTCCCTCCTACCTCTTGGGAGCTTGAGCAGGAGGCAGAAGAGGAAGACCTTATCGGGCTCTGAGTCCAGTTTGCTCCCCATAACCCCACTAGGATTCCTGAAAGCCACAGGGATGTACTATTCCCCCAGCGCAGAAATCCTTAACAGTGATCCCAGTTTTCTAAGGAATTATTTGTGTGATGATTTGATTACTATCTGTCACTTCCACTAGTCCATAAGTTCCATGAGGTCAAAGATTGTGTTTTCACTCATCATTATGTTCCCTGGGTCTTAATACTGGGCCTGGCACATAGTAGATGCTCAATAAATATGTGTTGACAGAATGAAGAATTCATATGGTCTGCTGTAGTCTTGGGATCATATTTTCTTGTGCCCTTATCAGTGAAGACAGGCCCTTCTCCCCCATGTACATAGCGCATGCTCCCTCACACCCCTCCAAAGACTTCCCAATCTGTAGCTTTCATCTCTTTAACTAATAGCCCATTTCTCTCTCTGCCTTACATCCATGATGGGTCTTTAAAATTAAATAGAAGGGGCTGCCAGAGTATGTCCGACACTAAGTCAGGGCTTCTTTGGCAAGCTGCCTTCTCTCCCCAGACCCTGGGAGCCTGGGGTCCCTCCGATTCAGTCTTCCCCCACTACTCTTAGACATCCTTCCCCTTTCCCCCACCTGACTCCCTCTGTTTGCATGGACAGACACCATAACCTCTCTGACATTTCTCTTCCCTAGCGACCCCAAATGTACCCCCACTCCAAGCCCAGTCCTAACCTAGTCCAAAACCCTATTTCACTAAGCAGGGTCCACCCCATCCTCGGGACCCTACTCTCCTGCCAAACAGCTTCTGGTCTTCTGAGAAGAAAAGAGAAGGGAAGGAGATGGAGACTGGAAATGCAGTGGTTAAAGAGGTGGAAAAGAAAAGCCTGATCCCCCTCTCTCTCTGCCTGCCTCTCTGCCTACTTGTGATCTCTGTCAAATTTAAAAAAAAAAAAAAATCTTAAAAAATGGGGGGGTGTGCCAGAGTTGCTCAGTGGGTTAAGGCCTCTGCCTTCGGCTCAGGTCATGATCTCAGGGTCCTGGGATGGAGCCCCACATCAGGCTCTCTGCTCAGCGGGGAGCCTGCTCCCCCCCCCCACGTCCCCCCCCCCCACCGCCTGCCTCTCTGCCTACTTGTGATCTCTGTCAAATTAAAAAAAAAAAAAATCTTAAAAAAAAAAGAAAAGCCTGAGAGGAAACCTAGACAGTTGTAAGAAGAGATCCGCAGCATAGGCCGGGGCAGAAAGGGGCATACTGAGAGGACAGAAACACGCCTGAGAGAGGGAGAACAGGAGAGGCAGAAACAGTGATTGGCAGAGGTCTTGGGAGAGGCCCAGGCCTGCGTTGGTGGGAAGAGGGATGGTAAGGAGGGAGGGTGCTGGAGTCTGGGTGGGGGAGGGGAGGCTGAAGAATGGGGCAAGAGGAAGGACTCGGCTTCTGGAAAGAGAGCGCCGGGGCGGAAGAGCCGAGGGACCAGGGTCTGAGATGGGTCCAATCAGCCCCGTGTCTGGGCCTGCCCTAGCCGCGATGCCAGCCAGGCCGCAGGGCCCACAGGCGGCCCTGAGAGGCGGCAGCGGCGGTGAGGGAAGCCGGAGTGAGAGGCAGCGGAGCCGCGTGTGTGTTTTTATTATTATTATTTCTGATTAAAGAGGAATTCATCTCGTATCTGACTCCTGCCAGGGGCCGAGGCGCCGCCATTGGGGTTAACGGTGCGGAAGAATACAAAAAAATTTCATTGAGGAGGATTATAAAAGTTACTAGCTGGAACATTAACAGAAGAGTAACTTGTAAAAAATGCAATATTACAATATTCACAAGGACGGCAGAGCGTGGTAAAGCTATAAAATTCAACATTAAAATCTTCCACAGCCTAGATAACCTAGTTAACAAACATGGTATTGGAACTACTTTTCTGTTGGGGATGAGGGATACGAGCCGGGGGCTGATCACACCTCCGCCGCGGCGGGAGGGGCGGGGCGGCCTGTGCTCGCCCCGCCCCTCCCCAGCCTCAGCCTCCTCCCCAAGGAAATGGGGATACCCCCTCGGTCCAGGGTTGGAAACGAAACACTTCACAACCTCGGGTAGGGCTGTACACTTGGGAGGTTATTTTTTGTGTGAAGTGCTAATTAAAGACGACTATTCACCATGGACTTAGTCCTGATGAATAGGATATAGGTTTCTGTAACCGCAGAATGTGCGTATAAAATGTATCAAGAAAGAATTGTATGTGTGTATGAATATACGTATTTGACGTGAGATATCGTGTGTTGGTGCAGGATGTGTGTCTTCCCGGTCTCTGTAGGCATGCGCATCGTTCTGGAGAATGTATGCGTAGCATGGAAATGTGTACGTAGGTGGGGTATGCAGGGCACAGAGCTTTGGGGGTACAGGGTGCGATGTTTAAAATGTATGTATGTCAAATGAGTATGTAGGGTGTATGTGTAGGTAAGATATGTGTCTAGACAGAATAGGTATTTGCTAAGTTTATGTATGTACTTGGTGTATTTATGTGTAGGTAATGGTGTCATTGCAGGCACATTCTATATCTTTGCAAGATGTATATTTATGAAAAAGATATATGTTTGCTTGGTTCTGTGTGCATCCATGTGCCAGGCATATACACGACAGGGCATTATGAGGTTGTGAACACAGAATGTGTGTGCAGATAGCAGAGAACGTATAACACGTTTGCTGTATGTGCAGAGTATGTCCTTATGCATAAGCTCTGTAGGGACAGTATGCATAAATGTGTTTGGGGCATGTGTGTACGAGTGCAGTATGAGTGTGTGTGAACAGAGGGGATGTTTGTGAATGTGCGTCCAGGTATTTTGTGTATATTCAATTATTTGCATCTCATATGTATGTGAGCAGAATACATATATGTGGAAGGCATGCTTATGTATATGTTATATGTTTGTGAACAATATATAGACATCATGTGAGATGCCTGAGTGTGTGGAATGTCTATAGATGTCACAGGCCCCCGAATACTTAATAGACTTTGGAGACAGACAGATTCGGACTGAATTATAGCTTCATCATGCACCAAGTGTATGATCTTGGGCAAATTTAACCTTTGGTGGCCCTCGCTTCCCCAATGGCAAAAACAGGGATAGTAATACCATCCACTTCATAGAGTTGTTATTGGAATCAGATGAGTTAATACTTGCTGTGGCAGGCAGACTAATGGCTGGTTGCCCCAAAATGTTCAACTCCTAATCCCCAGAATCTAGGATTATGTTACCTTCCATGGCAAAGGGATCTTGAAGATATGATTTTATTAAGGATTTTGAGATGAGAAGATTGTCTTGGATTATCTGAGCAGGCCCAATGTCAACACAAGTGTCTTTACGCCAGGGAAGCAGGAGTATCAGAGTCAAAGAAGATGGGAGGGCAGAAGCAGAGATCAGTGACGTGGCCATGAGCCAAGGAATGTGGTGGCTTCTAGAAGCTGAAAAAGGCAAGACAACTCATTCTCTTCTAGAGTCTCCAGAAGGAAAACAGCCAACCTATTTTAGACCTCTAACTCAAGAACTGTGAGATAATCATGGTGTTGTTTTAAGCCACTAAATGTATTGTACTTGGTTACAGCAGCCATAGGAAAGTAGCACACTTGTAAAGTGCTTACAACAGTGCCAAGTACACAGCAAGAACCTTGTAAGTATTTGTTAAATACATTTCTTGGACATGATGCTTGAGGCTCTAGGGGAAGCTGAGTGTGTTAGTCAGTTGCCAGGTTTGCTACCCCCATCTAAGGCTGCCTTTGGCTACCCTGGGCCCTCCTAAGATTCTGGATCCTGCCAGAGCATCTGTTTTTCCAACATGGAAAAACAAATGAATAGGCATGGACATATTCATGGAGGTTGGGGGGGTGTTCCCTCAGTATCTGCCTGTTTCTTCTCCCTTAGTCATGCACTAGAGTTCAGGCTAGTACTGGGGATCCAGCCATGTGGCTGAGGGGGCAGGGGGAGGCAGGCTGACAATCTCTGGTCTTCTCAGTGTACTTGCTCTTTGACTCAGGCTTAGCAGGAGGACAAAGTTGTCATGGGGGAAGAGAAACTTGTGTGGGAAGCTGCACCTTGAGTTCTATGGAGTAGACACATGTCCTTGGGCACAGAGAACTACACCAGGCCACTGGTCACATTCAGCCACCATTTTAGCCAAAGAACTCAAGCCATCAATGAGGGAAGTTCTTGCTTATAGACTCTGGCTGTCCCCTTACCTCTCTGCTTCTTTTGCTGTCTTCCTCCATCTCCAGCTTGGGGACCCTGGGTAATGCTCCCCCCACAGTTTCCAGATGGGGACAGGGATTATGGAGACATTGCCACGAGATAATGGAGTAACTGGATTAATTTGCACCACAATATAGTTTTAACTCATATAAGTAGATGTGATGTATGAGTCTCAGTTTCCTCATCCACAAAAAGGGAACAATAATAGTAATCCTTTCCTGCCTTCCTCACTTGTCATTAAGAGACTTGAGAGAGAGCATGCTCTACAGTCATTTGGTCCTGCTAGTGCCTGGAGCCCTGGAGCCAGACTCACATTTACTTGGAGAAAAGAGGCAACTCTAGGGGTGCCTGGGTGGCTCAGTTGGTTGAGCGACTACCTTCAGCTCAGGTCATGATCCTGGAGTCTGGGGATCGAGTCCCCAGTGGAGACTGGCTCCCTGATCATCGGGAGTCTGCTTCTCCCTCTGACCCTCCCCCATCTTGTGCTCTCTATCTCTCAAATAAATAAATAAAATCTCAAAAAAAAAAAAAAGAAAGAAAGAAAAAGAAAAGAAAAGAGGCAACTCTAGTTGCTCTTGGGCATGGGGCAGCGTATAAAGATAGAAATAGGAAGGCTGAGTCACAAGGGATCTGAAGGTCCATTGTTGGCATTTAGGTATCCATTTCTTCTCACCACGGAAGAGGACAGAGGAAGTCTGTGCAGATGCATCTGGACTCTAGAAGCCACTGGACACTTGTGACAGACCCGAGGGAGGTATGATAGAGCATTCTTGGGATGAGCCCACCGTGGGCACAAGAACAGGTTGCAGAGTTCTCTATGTGTGTTGAGATGGTTAAACACTGAACTCTGAAATTAGAATAACCAGGTGAGGATCTTGGATTTACCATTTCCTAGCCAATGTAACCCTGGGCACCTTAATTAACCTCTCCATCTCAGCTTCCACATCTGTAAAACGGTGTCTGATTCATAAAGTCACAAGGATTAAGTGTGACGCGAAATATTTATCACAGTGCCTAGTATGTAATAAATTCCCAATAAACATCGTTGTTGACAAAGATAATGTTAAGCATCCTTCTCCTCCCCTCTTCTGGAAGATGCAGGATGGTGCTGTGGCCTATGTGGCCTATGAACTAGAGGGACCTGGTTAGAATCGAAGCCCACTGCTAACTAGTTGTACAAACTTGAACTGCTCTACAACCGTAATCCAGAGGAGCCTGAGCCTCCTCATCTGTATAATGGAGTCAGTAATAACTACCCCCTAAAGACACACCATAAAGATCAGAGTTAATGAATATGTGACCCAAAAGCTGAAGCTAGCCTTTAACTGGGTTTGCCCTGCATCTACTGTAAATAGGTAATTCATGCAGTTACTGCCAAGGCCAAAATATACTGAGCAGTACCCAGGGGAAAAGCTTTCCTTCCACCCCTGCCTCTTTCCTATTTCCAGTCTCTTGTATACCTTCCAGAGCTCGTCTGTCTGGCACAAATGTGTGCATGCCTGTATATGTGTCTCTTTTTCTCTCAGTAGATGGTACCTTACGCATTGTTCTGTGCTTAACTTTTTCACTTAATTCACCTTGGAGATCTTTCCATTATCTTTTTTATTTTTTAAGATTTTTATTTATTTGACAGAGAGAGACACAGCAGGAGATGGAACACAAGCAGGAGGAGTGGGACAGGGAGAGGCAGTTTCCCGCTAAGCAGGGCGCCCGATGAGGGCTCGATCCCAGGAGCCTGGGATCATGACCTGTGCCAAAGACAGACACTTAACAACTGAGCCACCCAGGAGCCCCTTTCCATATCTTTATATATAAAGATTCATTTCATTCTTAGTGAAGGCTGCCTAATATCCCATTCCATTCCTGGGTGCTCTAAAAAAATCAGACAACTTCGGGACACCTGGGTGGCTTAAAAGTCTGGTTGTTAAACGTCTGCCTTCGGCTCAGGTCATGATGCCAGAGTCCTGGGATTGAGCCCCGCATTGGGCTCCCTGCTCAGCAGGAAGCCTGCTTCTCCCTTTCCCACTCCCCCTGCTTGTGTTCCCTCTCTCCCTGTCTCTCTCTCTGTCAAATATATAAATAAAAAATCTTTTAAAAAACCAGACAACTTGGTATCCTTGGCCCCCACTTCTATGTGGCAGGCACAGACATTAGAGGCCTCACCCTCTCTGTTTGTCCCAGAACCCCCCACCCTGTTGTCTTCCCAGGCATTTGTGCTTATGAACCCCAAGTAAGGCTTAGGATCCATCATATGTAAATAATGTCTAGCAGTCAAGAAGTGTTCATGTGTCCGATTCCTGGGGAAAAACTCATCTACAGTCTTGTTTTAGGGATACAGGTTTTTGTAGTGTGTAGTGGTCCTAATTGTTGCAACAGCAGGAGGAGCCACACTCAGAGGCCCTGGGCTCATACTCATAGGCCTTTCATGGCTCTGGGAGGAGGGAGAGGATTCCTTCCCACACATCCTGCCCCATTTAATGAAATGAAGACCAACCTGCCCAGAGACCTGTCCTGGTCAATAGAGTAACCATCAGCCACAATTAAATTAAAGAAACCAATTGAAATAATATATATTTTATATATAAAATAAAAAATCAATTCCTCGGTCTCATGTGGCCCTCTTGGAGTGCTCAGTTGCCACATGTGGCTAGCGGTCCCCGTAATGAAGAAGGTAGGTATAAAATATCTACCCTATCACAGAACTATAGTTCCATTGGACAGCATTGCTCTAGACTGCAATCTCCATGGAGGCAGCGCTGGGTCTCTCTTGTCCACCACTGTAATTCCCATGCCAGGCCCAGAGCTGACAGAGGAGGCCCTCAGCAGGGGCTGTTGAATTAATGACTGAGGAATGAATGAATCCACCAACAGCCCACAGGACAGAGAGTCACAGGCTTCTCCACAGCGACCTACTGAGGCAGGCTTTTGAAGGGAAAGTGAAGATGGGCTAGGTCAGAAGGAACCTCAATATGGCTGCCTCCAAGGACGCCAGCAAGGTCCCCTCAGGACAGAAGTCCCAAAAGGAAGTAGTCACCTACCCATGGTTGTTTGAGTCCGAAATCTGTGTTCTGAATGTTCGTTCCCGCTGTCACTTTTTGTGAGGTCTCCCTCCTTAGAATCTAAATATTCCAGTGTCTGAGCCAAGGAGACCTCACTAACCCTGTGGGTCAATGCAGAGCCAGTGCACGTACAGGCTAAGACAGAGAGGAGAGACATGAGGGAGCCTAAGACTCTGGGTGAGAGGACATAGCCCTGTGTGTTTGGAATGTGTCCTCCTGCACCTCTGGGCTTCTGTATGTGCTGAGGGCTGTGTGTATGTATGTGGGGTCTGTGTGTGGTATGAGGGGAAGCTTTGTGTGTAGAGAGAGTGGCCCCATGTATATGGTTAGGCTCCAATGTGGGGGAGTGTACTGGGGGTTGTGTGTGTTGGGGGCTGTGTGTGGTGGATGTGGTGTGGGCCTCTGAGTGCGCTGGGGTGTGTGTGCTAAGTGTGGTGTGTGTAGCTGTGTGTATGCCTTCTTGTGGGGTGTTGTTTGTAATGTGTAGTAGACTGCAGTGTGTGATGCGCAGGAACAGTGTCTCAAGTGGGGCCTTGCTTCATCTGCTCAGACGCTGCATGGGCCAAGGGCCGCCCCTGAACTGACCTGGGGAAAACCTCCTCAGTCCTGGAGCCGGGGTTCAAGCTGTTCTGTTACAAATTGCCCTTCTTGCTTCTTGGTTCTGGCAGGGAGATGGGGATGCCGCCTGGGGAGAAAGCGAAAACCGAAAGAGACAGGGAGATAGAGAGAAAGAAAGATATAGGAAAAAAGAAGACCTGACCAGGCCCTGGAGACCAGGTGAGGGTCTGGAGGTGGGGAGGAGTGAGACAGAGAGGGAGGAAGCTAGTGGGGAGGGAAAAAGCAGAGACACAGTGGATCCGAGGCCACAGGGAGAACCGAGAGAGGGAAGAGAGCTGGAGGGAGAGGAGAGAAAGAGAGATTGATGGGGAGAGAGAGAGAGAGCGCGGTGGGGTCCAGCCGAGGCAGCGGATCTAAAGCCAGAGTCGGGGCCCACGTCCTGGGTGGGGGGCGGGGAGAGGAAAGGGGGGCGAGGGGAGGGGGCTCGGCGGGGGAATTGCCGGGCGGGCGCTCGGGCGCTCCGAGCCGCGCGGCTCCCCGGGGAGACGGCAGACACTTTGCGGAGATGTTACTCCGGAGTTGGAGACGATGATAAATATGATAATTTGTATAAAATCTGAATGGGTCTTGTTTTCAGGGAGAATGCCTCGGATGATGAATGGGCCCGGCTCTCAGATAGATGACTGATAAAAAGTGTATTGGATTGTTGAGAGCGATTTTAATTCTCATTCTGTACCTGCAGATGCCGCGGCCGCCGCGCCCGGCCTCCTCCTCCCTCCTGCCCACCGCGCGGGGCGGCCGGCGGCCCGGCCGGCCTCGGCGGCTCAGGAGGCTTCTGAAATGACTCTAATTACAGAGTTATTAATTTTAAGAGGAGGGTGAGCGGGGGGTTTATGATTATTAATCGAGCGCCGGCGCGCGGCGGGCGGGGTGGGGCGGGCCGCGGGCTAGCGCGCTCGGAGCGGGGAGGACGCGCCAGGCCCCGGGGCAGCTCCAAGCCCGGCGGGCTCCTCGGCGGCAGTGGCCAGGCCGGCGTCAATGGCAAGCTGCGGGCGACCGAGTCCTCCCGCGCGCGTTCCGCACTTCTCTCCACCCCTACCCCTAATCCGACCGGGCGGTCCAACAGCCGAGCGCCGGACTCTGCGCACCCGGGATCCGTGGGTTCGCAGCCTCAGGCCCGAGAGGCGCGACTTTGCCCGAGGAGGCGCACCTCCCAGCTCTCAGCTCCCAGCTCCCACAAGTGCTGACGAGTCCCGGTGAACACCGAGCCTGGGACTGAGGCAGTGCGGGCTGCTTCGAAGGCCTCCGATGATAACAATGACATTTACGGGAGTCGCTGTGCATACCAGGAGCTGTGCCCGGGCTCTAATGCTTTAATTTCCCGGTGCAGAAGCGAGGCACCTCCCACTTAGACGGGGAAGATCAAACTTGGAGAGTAACTTGTCTTTGGGAAAGGATCTATTTCCTTCAGGGATGAGGCAGGCAGCCCTTCCCAACACATCCCCTCTCCCCCCATCCCCCCTCCTCCGCCAAGTACACAACTTTAGTTGCTGAAGACCTGGGGTGGGAGACAGGAAGGCAGCGGCAAGAGAGACAGCTGCTCTCTAATCCATCCTGTCACCAGCGCTAGGGGACTATTGCCTCACACCCTGTCCATCTTGGAGGAAGGTTTTCAAAAGACTAGGCTGCAAACTGGAAAGCAGTCACCTAATAGTCCATAAGTGGCTTTGCTCTGTGGGGTGGCACTTTGGCAATAATATCTTCCTGGCTACAGTGACTATTTAAAAAAAAAAACAAAACCTCACAGGTAAGGAGTTGGTTAAATTCCAGTAGAAAAGAAAATTTATATACAGGAGACCTCTCAATATAGGCTCAGACCTCTCCTCTCACAGGCACACATTCATCCCTGTCTCACTCTACCTGGATGGGTTAAAAGAGTGTAGATAGTTTTGACAAGCCTGGGGAATTCCAGAACTTCTTCAACTTCTGTCTTTTGGCAAAGATAACTCCTGCTCCGAGGGGGAAAGGAAAGACCTCTGTGGGCCTAGAGAAAGGAGGGACTGTAGGTAGTTCCCACACATAGCGGGAAGGGCAGCTCTTGGGCCACAGGGAAGTCAATGCTGGGGAGAGCCACAGTGCCTGTTATGGGGACCCAGGGAAACCAGCAGAGAGGATGGGCTCATGAACAGGGTCCTCTGCGCTTCTGTGCAGTTCCCAGGGACACCTTGGTCCCCTATCTGGGACAACCCAGGTCAGTCCTGGAGCATAGGGGTGGAGGGAAGGGCATCAAGATCAATCTAGGCAACTCCTGGCTGTGAGGTTTAGGATCCACCTAGGTCTGATCAAAGGCTGAGTCTAGGTCCAGAAGCTGGAAAAGCCTGGGAGCCCCAACAGAGGGACAAGGCCTGGCTGGGAAAAACCACAGTGTCCCAATACAAAGGATAGCTCTTAGGGTGGGGCTCCCAGCTTCCTGAAGGGCTGAGTGAGGGGTGGTGACCCTGAAGCCACATGGACTTGTCTGGCCTGGTCACGGGACCCAGCTCTGAATTTCCAGATTCAGCAGCCCTGGGCAGAGAATAGAAAAGAGCAGGAGGCTGGGAAAGGGACTGGATGTGAGGATCTTCAAGAGAGGGGAGAACCCTTGGGATGCCCTGGAGAAATCCTCTCACACCCATTCAACCTCTGAGCCACAGCCAGCATCCCTTCTCCCCCTGGCTTCCTTGGGGACACTAAGAATATCTAGTATAGCCTGTGTTTAAGAATGTAGCTTATGGAAGCAATATCTGAAGTACAGATCCTACTTTTGCTATCTACTCACCCAGTGATTGTGGACAAGTTATTAAAACTCTCTGTGCCTCAGTGTCCTCATCTTTAAAATGGGGTTAATGGTAACAGATGTGAATTAACAGAATTAATATATGCAAAGCACTTAAAGCAATGCCCGACACTCAGTAAGCCCTCAGGCATGGTTTGTTGTTAGGATTAACTTTGCTCCAGTGAAGCACCTGGCCTTCCCTCTGGACTGACAATTTTTCCAGAGTATCTCCATGTCCCTCTTCCTGGTACCCCCTGACACTGGTGCCTGTGCAAGAGAAAATGCTGTATGAGTGCGTGCAGAGGCCTGGGTCTGGGCTGGGCATAAAGAAGGAATTCATGTGGTCATACATCTATGGCTGGGGTTAATATACCCTTTAATACCCTCCAACAATTCCATGAGGCAAATATTCTTGTCCCCATTTTACAGATTGTGGACATGTAGGCACAATGAGTTCAAGGGATATGCCCAAGATCACAGAACTAGTATGTTTTAGAACAGAGAAAGGTGGGGTTAATCTCAGGACTACCTGATTCCATTTTTCACTCTTCAATACTGCCTTCTTTGTCTTGGGGTTAGTGAGAAGTTACCCCCTTCTTGTTCTATGAGGCTGCCTGGTAAGGACGCATGAGGTGAGGAGGAAAGTATTGCTTCCAAACCTGATATGTGGATTTCCACTTCTATAATCATTATGAGGGGGAGGATTTAAGAAAGGGGGGTGGTGCTCGCTTTGGCAGACATATACTAAAAAAAAGGGGGGGTGAGTGTGGGGAGGGGTCACAGTTGAGACTGAAGTTATTCAGAGACCTAATTTATCATTTTTTCCATCACACGTGTGCACACACACACACACACACACACACACATCCCCTCTGTGCCCAAGTACTCACCATCCTGCTTCCATCTCTGACATCTCTTCTCTATCTCCCTCAGACTCTTTTCAACCTTCCATCTTCTCTTGTCGAGAACACTGTTTTCTCAGTCTCTGCTGCTCTCTCTCTCTCCCTCCAGCCCACTGTCCACACATGGAGATTGGTCTTTCCCCTCCAAATCAGATCTTCCTCCTTCCCTGATTAAAGTCCTTCAATGGTATCCCATGGCCAAAAGGAGAAATCAGAACTTAGCAAAAGTGTTCCTTGATATAGGCCCCATCTACCTCTCAGTCTTATTTCTTTTGCCTCACCTCTGACCCCCTATTACTCTCCCAGAACCCTTAGCAGTTCCCCCAATAGGTGGGTTGTTGCCCCTTCCCCATGTCTCTGCCCCTGATCTCCTTATGCCCGGGGAATATCCCACCCAGCTGCCCCCCCCCCACCTCTAGTGGACATCTAATCATCTTGCAAGATACCATCCCGTTTATGAAGCATTCTCTGACATCCTCTGTGTCCTACATCTTGACACTTTCTGGAGTTTTTTTGGCAAAGCTTTCTTTTTGCCACCAGATAATGTCCTCCTTGAACGCAGAGGCAGTGTCTGACTTACTTCTGGAACCCCAGTGTCCATCACTGAGCAGACCAAGGTGGACTGACCAACTGACTGATGCCCTCTGAGCTGGTTTAGCTTGGTCACTGCCTCGCTACTTTCCCCAGATTGAAAGGGTTCTGGTTTAGGTATCAGTTTTGTCCCCTCTCCCTACAAAAGTAGAAATGGACTGAACTGTCAATCTTCTTCCTGAAGGTCTTTTCCCCCAACTCTTCTAGTCTGGCTCTGTGGCTGCTCCGGCCTCCCAGGGAAGAGAGAGGACAGGGCAAGAGGGAAGGAGGGAAGGGAGGAGTGGACTGGACTGGACCATACCCACCCAGAAATCCCAGAGGCTGGAAATTTTCCTGGCGCTAGTTTCCACGGGCTGCCTGGCAGGTGCCAGGAACCTTCTTCTCTCTTGGCCCCACGTGCACAGAGGCCCCCAGCGGCCCTGTTTTGGTCTCAATCTCTAGCCCGACGTCCTGGGGGAGCCACAGCACAGGGGCTTGCGATGAATGAGACCAGACCGGGAAGGGGACATCCCATCTTTGTCTGTGAGGTGACCTCCTCAGACCGCAGGGCGGCTGCTCCCTAACATCCTTGTACCCTCTTTTCCCTGCGGTACACATTTCCGCTTTTCATTCCTCTCTACTCTTCTGCTCCACTACCCCCCTCCCCCCAAGTCCCCTCTCCTGTTCCTCCTCTTCCGCACTCTGCCCCGGGCAGCTCACGGCGGGGCCTGGCCCCTAGAGCGAGCGGAATCTGCGCCGCGCCTCTGTCGCCGCGGGGAGGCGGTTCGGGAAATGCGCCCTCCACTGGCGCCGGGGCGCGGTTCTCTCTGCGTGACTTTTTTCTCCAAGCTGAGCCTGGCGCGCCAGTCCAGGCGCTGGGGATCTGCAAGAGGGGGCCGGGCTGGCGAGTTCTCCAAGGCCCTGCAGAAGAACACGGTCCGGGGGTCCTAGGTGCGGGGACGCTGAGGGGTCTGAGCTAAGCGGCCGAAGCCCGCCTGCCCCGGGTCCCCGCCTCCCTTTGCGCCAGGGCAGGAGGTCCTAGGCTCCCGGGGCGCGTCCAAGAGAGCCTTGCGGTTTTTATCTCCCATCCCTTCTCCGCCGTGGATCCAGGGTGACCCCCCCCCCCCACACACAAACACCATGACTTTCGGGGTCAGATACTCCGGACTCAGCCCCCTGGAACTTCACCTTGGAGTCGGAATCTGTGCCCGACCCGACCTAGAGCCCCGAGTGCGAAGGCTACGCGGCCCGCCGGGGCCTCCGGGGTCTGCGACCCTGGCGAGGGATCCTTGACCGCGGCGGGGCGCGTTTTCACGGCCGAGCCTGCGGCAGAGGCGTTATTGTAGACACAAGCATTTGCTCTTTTGGTTTTCTTTTATTTTCTTTATTCTTTTGTCCTCACCTTCTTAAGCTCCCCCTTTTCGCCCTCCTTTCTTAACTTCCACTTCCCCTCATTTTGCCTTTCTTTTCGTTCGCTTTTATTTCTCACTCTCCCCGCCTCTCTCCGTCCGTCTTTTTATGTATCTCCCTTGCTTATTTGGGCCCCTTCTCTGCCGCTGGGTCCCTGACTTTCTTTGGGTTTCCCTTCCCGGACCCTTCGCTCTCCGCGGACTAGGGTTGCGCCATCTCTCTGCCTCTTTTTTTCCCCTGACTCCGCTCCCCTTTTCACTTTTTCGTTCTCCCGGCGGCCCCAGCCTGGCGGGCTCGGGTCCGGCTCCCCCGCCGCCGCCGCCACCACCGCCGTCGCCGCCGCCGCAGTGATTTATTCGCCTCACCCGGCGGAATCAGGTGCTGAACCGAGCTCCGGAACGAGGGAACAGATTTCTCCCAGGAAGGGTTTGTGAACTAAACGATGCTAATTACGGGGTGGGGGACGCGCCGCCCGAGGAGGGGAGGCGCGCCAGGCCGAGCGCGCGGGGCCAGAGGAGAGGCCGAGGCCGGGGCCCGGGCACGGCCCTCCCAGGCCGCCTCCCCGGCCTCCTCCCCTGCGGCTGCCGCCCTGGCTTTCGCCTTTCCCTGGGAACTTTCCTGTCTGAGTTAACTATTAACCGCTGGCGAGAGGCAATTTTCTTCGGAATTCAGCGATTTCCTTTCCGCGGTGGAGGCAGATTAACATGCAAATGCGAGATCCTCGGCCTGAGTCTGCGCGCGGGCTAGGATGCCTCCGTCCCTCCAAACAGTGTCCTTCGCGACCGCGGAAAACTACAGCCCCGGCCTCCGTGCCCCACCCCCACCATGCCGAAGCAGGAAGCCGTGACCGAGCCAGTGCCCCGCAGGTGCCCGGAGTGAAGGTGGAAAAAGCCGAACGCTCGTGCTTGGGGGCGGGGTTGAGGGGGAAGCTTAACCTGGGCAAGCCCGGGGAAACTCAGACTCAGGGCTGCGCACGGCCATCCGAGGAGCCTGCGACCAACACAGCCTGGTCTCTACTCCGAGTCCCGAATGCGGGGACGCTCCTGGGGGCGTTGGCAAACTTTCCCGCCTCCAGAACCCCAAGACTGCGCCTCACTTCCCCCCTTCGCCGCTGAGAGCACCCCTACGCACATGCACACACACCCTGCTCTGGCTTGTGACCGCCGCAAACTTTGTCAAACTTGAGCCGTTGGGCACAAACTGCTCGCCTTTTCCTCCTTTCCTCTTTTGCTCGGGCCGCTCTTCCTGGTGCAGGACGGGAGAGGTTCTTGACTTCCAGGCATGGGAGAGGACAGTTTATGAACGTGTTGGCCTGGCCTCTCTGGGACGCTAGCCCCTGCCTCCCTCCAGGCCGCCGGACCCCCAGCGCGTTCCACCGCAGAAGGCGCCGTGGAGAGACTCAGCAGGGCCCCGGCCGGCAGCCCCGACCCCTCACTATTGCGCGGGGCCGTGCTGGGCGTGGAGCCCGGGTTCAGGGCTGCCAGGCCCTTGGCAGCCGTCCTTTCTGCGCTCCCAGTCTTTCCAGCTTATTTCTCCCCAGCCCACGCCCGGGGTTAGCTCTCTCCCGCCCGACTCGCCGGTTTGTCTCTGGCTGGGCGGCCTCTGTCTCTCTGTTTCTGTCTCTCTTGTTTGTTTCAACGCGCGGACACTGATTGCGCCTTATGAAGTTCTAACTGGTTTTGTGTCAGGAAGATCTTTCTCGCTGCTACCCAGCCTGGCGTGACGGATTAAACATCAACTAGTTAAATAAAAATTAATATCAACTGCCTCCTAACTTCTAATGTCATGTTGTTTATAACTAATGAACTGATTAGGGGATAAACACATCACGAAGACGTTCGGCTCTCCTGCCTGAGCTCGACGCCGCCCAGTGCCCACTCCCTGGCGCAGCCTGAGGGCTGCCAGGCCAGAAGGTGGGCGGGGGTCGGAGGGGCTGCGAGCTCCCGGGGCCTGCTCCTCTGACTGACTGACTGCCTTGGTCTCTTTCCTGCTCTTTCCCTGTACATTCCTCTGTACATTTCTTTTTCTCAGGCTCTCCTCTTTACCTTTTCGTTCCTTCTTTCTTCTGTCTTCCTTCCCTTTCATTCCTCTCTGGCCTCTGCTTCTCTGCAAAGACCAGTCCCTCAGACTGTTCCTGGTTGTGTCTGTCTGTCTCTATCTCTCTTCCTTTCTCTAGGAGGTAGGTGGGAGCCTACCTCTCTCTTCCCAGCTCTCCCCCACCTGATTTGGATTCAATTCTCCCTCAGCACAGAATGTAATGATTAAAAGTGTCCTTGTGACTGGGCTTCCGACCTGCTACAAAGCAGGAGGCTGCCACCCCTCCCTCAGCACCTAGGGAATGACTGACACCCCCTTCTCAGCTATTTAGGGGAAAGGGAAGGGAACTAGAATAGGTGAGGTTTGGTTTTTTTTTAATTTCTCTTCTATTTAATCTGGAAGAAGAGGGAGAAAAATAAATGTGATTTTTAAAACTTTCACCTTTCCTCTTGTCCCAGAAGCAATTAATACAGGTTCAAGTGTTCAATTAAATATTCAAGGAAAGAAAAAGTGCTTTGGTGTTCTTCTTCAAGAGGCTTCAGAGCTCTCTCAACACACATGCATCCCACCAACCCATCCCAGTCTGATCTGAGCAGCTTCCTGAAGGGCCCTTTCCCTAAAGATACTTAAACCAAATCACAATTGTCATCATGACAACAATAAGTCAGGAGAGCAAGTAATCACAGACCTGGCCTCAGTGATTTTTTTTTTTTTTTCCTAAGAAGCCACAACGTTTAAACTTGGTTTGCCCTGGACCACAGGGTCTGACAAGACAATAACAACAGAAAAGGCTTTTAAAACCAATTTAGCACATGTGAAAATGTAATTCTAATGAAGAATCAATAGACTGGTGGTTCATTTTTCCTGGGACTCCTTGGAGAACCTGAGAGAGACTTTCAATCAATGGGGCGGGCAATGAGCAAAAGGGCCCAAGAGACAGTGTGGAACAGGGGTGAGGGCTGGAAGACAAAGAGAAGCAGAGCCTGAGGGAGGAGGCTGGAGGGAGGCCGAGGTACAACTCTGGACCCTTTGACTGGCATCACTTTGCAGGCTTCCGGAGTCCCCAAGGCTCCAAAGGTATCAGAGCCAAGAGCTAAGAAAGTTCCATTCCCTTCTTGGTCTGCCACAGGCTACTTAGCACAATGACCTCAGCTGCCTTCCCCTGGGCTTAGGCCCCAGCCCTGGCACTGCCCCAACCCTGGGCCCCATGTTCAAGTAACTGTGACGAGCTGGCTCAGGGGCAGGCAGGGACAGTGATCCAAGTGTGTGTGTCCCCAGTTCAAAACACCTGGTTCCCCAGTGGGTACCTCCCTGCCATGTGTGTTTCTGGAACATTGGGGTCTCGGTTCCTGTGTCTGATAATGCGGTAACAGGACAAATGAACGTGTGTGTAGTCACACTTCACGTTTTATAAATCACTTCCACACAAGTTATCTCTGGAGAAATGTGTGAGAGGTGCAAGGTTTATGAGCGCTATCTTCCAGAGGTAACAAAGGCACAAAGAACTGTGCAGAGAAGGTGTGACTCAGCAGGCCCTGGATGTATGTCTGGGTATGGTTCTGAGTAGGTGACAGGATAAGAGGGGTGTGTGTGTGTGTGTGTGTGTGTGTGTGAGCATTCATGAGTGTGTAAAATGGTAAGCCCATGAGTGTGATTTGTGTGTGTGATTAGGGTTTCATTTATGCACATTACTCTCCCATCCTTGTTCTTTGGAATAATGTTGCTCTGTGCATAACAAAAAGAAAAAAAATCCGTTAAGTTTTTGTACTCTTGGAATGGAAAATTCACTGTTTAATTTTTTTAAGAAGAAGAAGAAGAGAAAAAAAAAAAAACACACCAGCAAAGTCTGATGCTTTAAAATCACAAATGTTGGTAAGATTTTGCCATGACTTTCCTAAAAAGGGCAGAAATTCTTGTTCCTGTAGGAAGATTTTTAGACGTTGAGGAGCAATGATAAAGGTTTTTGCCCCTGTGCCACACATCCCACCCTGTCCCTGGTCACACCATCTTTCTAGAGGAACTTTCGCTGAAATAGATGGGACTCCCAGAGAAGAACTTCCAGTTCCTTACCCAAGGGGGCTCAGTAGGCCGCACGAGCCTGCCCTTTGCTCGATGGCCTTCTGCCTGAGGCCTGGAGTTGTCTGTACAGGGGATAAGGCCAGCCCTAGACCCCTGCTTGCACATGGGGTCTTACCCAGCACTTTTCTTTGCAGCCTCTCAGTGTTACTCGACACACGTGAGCAAGGCTTTGTGAGCGTGGGAGGCCCAGAGTAGGACAAGTAGGTGGAGTTAGAGAGCAGGGTAAATGAGAAAGGGGTACATGGGGGCTAGAAACGGGAACATTGTGCTTGAGGGGTGTGTGATTGTGTAAGTAGAAGTACAAGAGTGTAAATGTGAAAAGTGGTGGATGAGAGGTTTGAGGGAGAATTTGTGACAAGGGTGTGAAGAGCGAATTCCAGATTGGGAGGGCATGATGTGGATAAAGCGAAAGTGAGACTCAGATCAGGGCTGAGTGTGCTTGGAGATGGTGTGAATCTGAGGGTGCAAGGGACTGTATATGCAGTAAGAAGACCAAACTATTTTGGAATACTGTGGCTCAAGTGGGGGTTTGAGTGTGGCAGGACCTATGGGAGGGGTCTGGCCATTGCCCCTTTCCTCCCTTTCCTGTGGCCCTGATCACCTCTTAACGGCAAAGAAGCCAAGACTTTTTCCTTCTATTCTCAGTTAAAGGGAGGAGGAGGAAAAGAGGAGGAAAGGGGAGAGAGGAAGAGGAGGAGGGGGAGGAAGAAGAAGAAGGGACGGCAAAGAGGAAGAAAAAGGAGGAGGTGGAGAGGGAGGAAAAGGAGGAAGAGGAAGAAGAAGAAAACGAAAAAGAATCGGCAACAGGAGGGCTTGTGAAGAATTTAGTGAGCAGTTAGTTCCATAATGCATTGGTGACAAGGACCTTCAGGGAGCGACCATGCGTTCCGACAAAGTTGGGGTGCGTTTTCAGGGCCTGGAAACTGAGGCTGAGACGGGGGTTAGGGGGTGGCAGACTGTGGAACCCCACATCGGGAAAGCGAAATGGGGCGAAGCTGAGAGTGGGGGGCGGGAAGGGGGCCCGCACAAAGTTGGGGAGTGCACGAGAGTGAAGACGCCCCTGCGTGCGAGGCTGGGCGGCTGACGGGGAGCGTGTGACAGTGAAGAAGAGGGGGTGGGGTGAGAGGGTGTGCCGGCATCTAGGCTGGGGATTCGGTCTCTGGGTGCCTCCGGCAGCGCGGGCGCCGGCGTGCCGGCGGCTGGCTCGGGGCCTGGGTGCGTGTGCGCGCGTGTGCGCGGGGCGGAGAGCCGGGGGCTCCTCCGCGCGTGGCTGTGCCTCGGAGCCGCCGGCTGTGCGAGCGCGGGCGCGAGCGGACGCACAGCCCAGGCGGCGGGCAGCCGGGGTTATCTGAGCCGCTCGGTCTTGGGTGGCTGCGCTCAGATCTGGGGGCGGCGGCGGCACAGGCGAGACGCGCTGTCGGGCCGCGGCGGAGCCGAGAAGCGAGACCCAGGCCCGGACGGCAGCGGCGGGGCGCAGAGCATGGAACAGCGCACGGGCCGGGCAGGTAAGAGCGAGGAGCGACTGGTCAGCGCCCCAGGCAGCCGGTAGTGAGGTGGTGGGGTGGTGGGGGGCGGCATGTGGGAAAGATGGGGCAACCAGGAAAGAAGGGCAGACCCCACTCCTTCTTCCTTCTGTGCCCTGTGGCGGGGGCCAATGTAATTGCTGGGGACTGGGACTCTGCGGCCTCTCCCCACCGGTGGGACTTCCTGTGCTCTCCCTCCCGGTGTCCTCTAAATCTGTTAAAAACTTTCCACCCAGAAAACGTGTTTTACAACTTCTCTTGGTCTCTTTACAGAACCGGGCTTTTCCATTCTGTTGTGCCTTTAGGACTTTATCTTTCCGCTTTGCAGTGTATAAATGTTTTGCACAACTTCCTCCAACTTGGGTGCAGAAGGAAGGCCTTGGTTTCTAGTGGGAATGGAGTGTGGGTGTGTGTGCATATGTGTTAGCGGATGGGGACACGCTGTGTGCACATGTCTGTGTGCACGTGTATGAGGGTCTTGTGTCTTTGAGTTTGAACTTAAATGTAAGCACTGATGTAGATGTGTCTGATGTTTAGAGAAAAGGCTCTGCCACCAAAATAAACTTAAGGGAGGCCTGAGGCAAGGGGAGGGATGGAAGGCCCCAGGGGACCCAGATGGAGAGCAGAATCTGAACCCATTGACCCACAGGGCTAAGGGAGTGGAGGGCTGCTCCTTTTTTTTTTTTTTTTCCTCCCTCCTTCTCTCCTCCAGGCCTGCAAATTCAACTCTGTCTGCCCACTACGTGCCCTAGAGTAGCATGGGGGTGTGAAGCCAGGTAGCCAAGTTTCGTTTTGGATTGGTGGGGAGGGACAGGGTTGGATCAGTTTCCAAGAGTTTTCCAAATAATTCCACAGAGGTCAAGGACCTACTCCGGGCCCTTTTTTGCTTCATTCCTCACCTTTCCCCTGTCTCCCTCACCCCTTTCACCAGACCCCAACAGCTCAGGTTCTGTCTTTCAGCTGATAATCCAGTTCCACTCTCAGGATTGGTCTTCCTCTAAGCTTCTTGGCCCAGTCCCTGGGCTGCCTCCATTCCCCCTTGGGTGCCTGTACCCACTAGGAAACCGGGGCCCCCAGGAGTGTCAACTGTGGTCCCCTGGGCTTTTAGGGCTCTGGGCCACCCCTCTGCACCAGAGGTTTAAGTAGGGAGATCAATAGCAAACAGTTGTAATGATCTAATTAATTATGGCAAAATTAAAAGCGAGTACAAAATCAATCTCTGATGGTGTTGAAGATGGAATTCAATTGAGAGCCCATCTGTGCACCCCCTCGACCGTATAAATATGCAGCCCAAGGACAGACCTAATGGCTGGGCCTTCCTGGAAACCTCTCTCCCCCTTTCTTCCTCCCCTGTCCAGGGCTTCTCTCTCACTCACTGCATCTACTTTGCTTCTTACCACCTCCTGCCCCCACTCTTCCTTGTTTCCCTGTCCCTCTGCTCAGGCTCTGGACACTCCCAAAGGCGGCTCTTTCTGCCTTGCAGGCCTGAGGTGCGCAGACAGGTTCCCAGTCCCGGCAAGTCTCCCAGCAGATGCAGCCAGGCTTCCTCCCCAAAGCCTCGGGAAGGAGAAAGAAGAGCGGGTTTGGGGGGCATCCCTGAGCTCTGTTAGAGCCCTCACCCCGTTTCTGAGCCTGCGGGATACTCCAGAAAGAACCAGGGCGCTTCCCCAGCGTCGCCTGCGCCTACCTGCACCAGGCCTGGTAGCCGCACTCCTGGCGCGGGTGGTAAAGAGAACCGGCGGACCAGCTGTGCACCGCACTCCCTTTCCTTTCCCTTCCCTCCTTTTCCCGCTTTGGCCAGTGCGGGGATCGCAGTCCAGCCAGCGGCGGCCTGGGGGAAGAGTGGGGAGGAACGGAGCTGGGCAGGAGGCAGGGCTGTGTTTGAAAGGAGGAAGCCACCGTTCCCTTCGAGGCGGCCCCACGGAGCGCCGGAGTCTTCCGCCCTCGGAGCCGCTTTCTTTATTTTCATGCCCCCCTCCCCGGCCCTAATTTCTACTTTAGGCACGTCTGGCCGGGACACAGCTCCCCGGGGGCTCTGCGTCCCCCAGACGGCCCCCACGCCCCTTTGGCCTCATCCGCCTAGTTCAAAATGACAATGACACGCGCGCGAGAGCGAGCGTGCCTGGCTGACGCCCTGGCGCAACCGCTGCAGCCGGGTTTGCGAAGGATGCGGGTTTTATGTAGTGTCGCTGAGCCAGATCTGGAGGAGCGAAAACCACCAGGAAAAGGCGAAGCATGGAGGAAGGAGAGAGAATCTGCAACTAGGTCAATTGTGGTCTTTGGCCTTCGTTGCAGATACCCCCAGAATCACAAAAACAAGACGTTTGTTTGATGTCTGCTGGCCTGTCCTAGCTGGTTCTCTGGCTCCCTGTCCCTGGTCCCCTACCTCTCCCTCCTGGGGCTCTGCGCCCACTCCCTGGCCCACACTGAGTTCCCAGGTTTCTTTCTGCCCTCAGAGACCCCTCCCACTCCCTGGTCCTCCGCCGGACCCTCAGAGCCTGGGGGAGACACAGCTCAACGCCTCCCCTCCCTCTTTTGCCAGGCCTCCTCACCCCGTTATTAATTGCTGTGTTGACCTGCAGGATTGATTGGCGGCCCCGCAGGAAGAGGCTGAGAAGGCCTTGGCCTCGGAGCAGCCTCGGCAGAGGGCAGAGGGAGGAGGGGGAGGTGTTAGCTGGAGATGGGTCTTGAGCTCCTATCTCAGCCCAGCCTGGGACACAGCTGTTTGCCCAGACACCCTTCTCCATCCACTCCCCCGCCCCACCACACACACCTTCCAGGCACCCTTACAACATTCTCAGGCGATCCCCTCACCAAGAGATGTTCAGCCCCAAGGAGACCCATCAGAAATTCTCCTTAATTGATTTAGAAATGGAAAGAGGCTTCCTCCCTCCATTAGTCAGTTTCTTCAATCTGTTCGTTCGCCGTGGGTCTAGACCTCACCGCCGGTCCAGACACGACGGAGAAAACTACTGGGACCCGGCTTTTTTCTGTCCAAGATTTACTTTGCGTTCCCCCCCCCCCCCCCGCCCAGGAGCAGTTACAGAAAGTTAAGAAATAATCCTTTAGAGTCTCAAACCAAAGCACTTTTTCTAGGAAGAGCCCTTGTCCTGGCTCCTGGGAGAATTCGGTGCAGCCCTTTTGTTTCAAGTTCGGGGCGGCTCTGTACCGCCAAGGGTGGAGGGCGGGGGCTTGCAGCAGCCTGGGGCTGGGGTCTAACCCTAGAGCGGAGACCCTCCCTCCTCCCCCCACTCCGCCCCCCCTCCCGTCTGCTTAAACCTTCGCGCGCGCGCACAGATACACGCGCGCACGCGCGCGTAGACACACACACACACACACACACACTCTCTCTCTCTCACACAGGGCCCCCACAGCCACAGCAACACCCCTTGCCCCGATCCCAGGCCACAGGCCCACGGGCCAGGCACCGGAACAGGAGCGAGCCCCCCAGACGTCCCGGCTCTGGTCTGGAGTGGGCGGAGGTGGCAGGAGAGCCGGTCCCTGTGCTTTGGTTCTCTCCCCGTCTCTATCAGCCCCACTCTTTTCCCTTCTCCCATCCGCTCAGGTCCTTTGTCTCCAGCCACTTCGCGGCGCCCAGCAGCTTGTCCCCCGCCTTGGCGGCCCTGCCCTGCGCTTCCCTGTGTTCGGTTGGCGGGACTCCCCCTGCCTTACCCGCTCCCGGCTCTGGCGCGTTCTCCGCCTGCTCCTCGCATCCACACGGCTGCTGGGAGAGGAGGAAGGGAGGGCGGGCGCGCCGCGGATGGATCCGACAGAGTAGATTTGGTGCTTGCTCGCAACTCCGGCAAAACTCAGCCCGCCGGGGTGCTCCCGCCCCTCTCTAACTATTCCTCTGCGCTGCGGAGCCGCGCGCCCGCGTTTGGCCCCTTCCTTTCCTTGCACGTCGGCTGTGGCTCCTCGCTCCCCGCTGGCCTGCCCAGCATCTGCAGTCGCGCTCTCCCCGCTGCCCTGCACTCCGCTCCCTTTCGGCTGCCCCCCAGCTAGCTCCCGCCCGCCCCCTTCCTCTGCAGCCCCCTACGTATCCGTGGCGGTAGCGGGGAGCGCCGGGTCGGTCCGGGGCCCGTCCGTACGGTCTCTCCCTCCACCCCAGCCAGGTCCGGCTGCGGGTTCCAGGCCCGGCTGAGAGCGGGTGTTAATCATTACTTGCCCCCCTCACCCCCGCCCGCACAGCCTCACTCGCGCTCTCTCACCCGGGCTTGGGGAGGAAGGGAAGAGGTGTTGGCCGGCTGGGGACCCCGGCTTCGTCCAAACCAGCCTCTTCGGGCCTTCCAGAGACAGGTGTCTTCTCCGTTCCCTCAGCACCCTTTTCATGTCCCTTTTCTTCCCCTCCTCTCTCCCCGCCTTCCACGATTCCCCTTCAGCAGGCCTCTCCCCACGGTCTCAGCTCCGCTCAGGCTTTGGCAGGTTGACTGAAGGTCCTGGGAGGACCAACTTTCTTTGTTTGGAACCAGACTGGACGGGATTTCCTTTCCCACGTCTCGGTGAATCGTCCAGCCACCTCCCAACGGTTTTGGCAGACTGGCCCAAGGGGGACCGCGCCTGAGGCTGCAATTAACCTGGCTGTTGGGGGGGGGGCGGTAGGACTTTAACGGGTCCTCTAGCATCTGCGCTGAGGCAGAGGGGTGAGGGTGCAGGAAGAAGTGAGAATGGAGTGTCAGGAAAGACAGAGCAGAGTGGTAAACATGGACAGGGTGTGGTATAGTCAATGGAAGGAGGAAAAATCCTGAAAGGGGGGAACACACGAAGGGAGGCAGCAAGGAATCCTCTTGTTTCCTTTATAGAATAGAAGTTGGATGTAAAGCACCACTCCTTGGCTTGCCTAACCAATTCAGATCCCTCCTTCCCTTTGCGGAAAGCTGAGCACTTACTCCTTAACCTACCACAGAAATGTTTTGTTTTCAAAGTGCTTTGGTCCATGGAGTAGGCAAGACAGGTAATCATCCCTATTTTACAGGTGAGAAAACTGAGGCCCAAAGAGGGAAAGGGACTGTGAATGTGGTGGCTGCTGTTTCTTCTGGGTTGTGGGGTGAGTGGCCCCTTTAGCTGTGCAAGTCCATGAGTGTCTCGGTGGGGATGTGTGGGACAGGCTGTATGCAGGTCTGAGCTGGGACCCTCACGGACTCTGTGGGCCTCTTGGCTCTCAGCCTCCGCTTGTTTTCGGTAACACAGGGCCCTCCACTCTTACCCTGTAGACCTACTGGCCCAGTTTCTCCTGGCTTGACAATTTTTTCAGCTCCCCAGTCGGGTGGCCCACCGGCGGCCGCCACCTGGCAGGCCCGTGCCGCTAAGAGGCCGCTTTGGTGGCCAAGTGGCTTGCATTGTCGTTTTCCCTCAAAGGGGCTGCGAAGGGCCGGGCAGGTCGCTGGGACCTCTGGCGAGGAGCAGCCGGGTTCAAGGGGGAGGGGCCGGCGAGGATAAAGGCGCAGCACGTGCGCCGGGCCTCCACAGGACCAACAGACCGAGCGGGCGGGGCCAGCCGGGAGGCGCCCCCCCTCAACCCGGGCTTCACGCAGGGAGCCCAAATATTGGGAACAAAAGCGGGAAAAGAAGAGTGAGAGCAGAGGGAGGGAGGGAGCAAGGGAGGGAGCGAGGAAGCAGAAATTAGGGGGTCTTAGATGAAAAAAAAAAAGAAAGTAGCTTTAGGGGGAATGTGCCGTGGAGTGTGAAATTGCAGCCCATGGTGCTCCATATTGTACCAGAAGTTCTTCCAAAAAAAAAAAAAAAAAAAAAAAAAAAAAAAAAAGCCATCCTCCAACGTGACCAGAGGGCTAGGAAGGGGGAGGGGCGGGGAGAGAATGGGGAGGGGGAGGGGAGAGGGCCGGGCGGGAGCGGGTTAGGCCTAGCTGGAGAGGGGACCGGGTGCCCGCCCGGGAGGCCTGGTATCTGGTCGCGGAGAGTGGCGCCCCGGGCTGCGCCAGGACCCAGAGGGCGAGTGGGCCGCGGCCGTCCCACACTTGGATTGTCAGCGAACTTTTTTTCTCTTTGCTTTTTTCTTTCTTTCTGGTGCCAGTGGCGGCGACTTCCAAAGCCGGGACTAATTCAGAAAAGGAGCTCGGCGGCGAAGCTGCTACTCTGCTCTACCTTCCTCTCTTCCCTCCTCCGTTTCTGCTTCTCTTCCCTTCGGACTAGTTTTCTCCCCCCTTGGTTCTAAGCAGCTTTTTTTCCCCCCTGAACTTTAATGCGTTTAATTTGGTCCGCGCAGTGGGGAGCATTTCCTAGGGAGATACATTTAATTTCGGAATTTCTAATCCCCTCGCTCAGAGGCCTGGCCCTGGCTCCCTTCGCTGCTCCCCAGGAGGTGGAAGGAGTGGAAGGAGGAGGACAAGCCCAGGCCAAGGGGGAGGAGCCCGCTGGGATGCTCCCAGGCGGCCCCTACCCCCCTAGGGCCCAGCTGCCTGCCCGAACTGCTCCAGGTGGGGGTGGAGGGGCAGTGGGGGGTGAGTCTGGGCTCTGGGTCAGGGCTCTGCCTACAGCCAAGAGGTAGCTACCCCTCTGCCTTTCCTCACCCCGACAGGAAGCGCTGGGCCAGGGAACGGGAAACCAGGAAAGGAGCAGAAGGGTGGAGAAGAGAGCTGGTGTAAGTGGGGGAAGCATACAGGGTCTACAGGAGCACTTCACTTCATGCACAATCTGTCCGGAAACGCATCTGGTAGCTCAGAGCACTAATGATGCTCGGCTTGGGATGCCTGTGCATTTGTCCACTTGGGGTGTGGGGGAGGAAGTCAAGGAAGGGGGTCCTGCTTCTCCCACACCTACACCCCGGGGGAGCAGGCCCTGGACAGCGAGAGTCAGGCCAGCTGCAACTCAGCTGCCAGAAAGGAGGCAAGAGCTGGGGCAGTGGGAGAGCCTGGCAGGGAAGGGAGCGGAGAAGGCGAAGGAACGGAGATCCACAAGGAAGATTTATTGGGCAGATCAGATGCACAGAGGCGGCTAATGAAGCAAATCCCGAGATGGGTATCAGAGCAACTCCCCAAAAGTTTATTTGCCTTTAAATTTCCGCAGGGAGGCGGGCGCCTTGTTTGAAGTGTAAATGCCCCTAGGTTGGGGGGTGGAAGGGCCGCTTTGAAAACACCAGAGAGAAAAGGTTCATTTAGAGGCAGACGGGAAAAGCAACCAACCCTGACAGGTCGGAGCCCGGGTTGTGTTTGGGGTTGGGTTGTTTTCTTTATTTCTCTTTCTTTTCCTCTTTCCTCTGCTTTCTTCTTCCCTTTTCCCCTTTCTTGCTATTTTTTTTTTTTTCTCCTCTACTAGACTCTGTAGAAGAAGAATGGGAAGAACAGGAAAGGGAGCATCAGAGGGAGAGGCCAGTGCCTGGAGAGAAATCTATAGGCCAGCTCCGGAGCCATGGGAGAAGGAAGAGCCTTGGCTAAAAGCATTTCTAATCATCAGGGATCATTGCTCTTTAACTTTCTAGACCCAGGAATGGGCTGGAGCTGAGGAGGAAGCTGCCAGGGGCTGGATTGGAGGGAGGATGAGTGTCCAACTAGTGCAGTGCTGGAGAAGGGGTCCCAGGAAGTGGGGATGACCAGGGTGGGAGTGATTCTGGGACATCAGAGGCCACCTGGGAAGTGAACTGTCACAGAAGGGTCTTCACTCCTTGGGGGGTACATGGGAATGATAGGTGTGCGAGTATAACTTGTAGCACACTTGTGCATTAAGTTCTCCTTTCACAAAATGTGACATTCCTCTTGCCCAATACATGGAAATGCCTGTTGTCTGCATCCACACTTCTTCATAGTATGTGTAACATAGAGATATGTCTAGCTGGGTCTGGAAAAATCAATGAGTCTATGTGTGTGTGTGGGGGGGGGCTGTCTACAGTCTTATTCCTCATGTAGTTCAGACTCCCCAAGACTTAACTTTCTGGACCAATGTAGGGAAACCTGGGGGCAAAGGGCTCCTTGAGTTCTGAGCTCCTTTCAATAAGGGTCCTTCCCCTGTGCCTTTCCCTCCACCCAATCTTGGTTAATTACCTTCCTGAAGGAAGCCCGAGGCTGTACCAGGTAATACCACCTGAAAGCTCCTTTCTCCCAAGCCTGGGAGCCTTTCCCTTAGGCTGCCCGAACTGGGTTTTCCTTTTTTTCCGCTCCCCACACAAAGTTAGTGCGCGTACACGGGGTTGGGAGGCCAAAGCAAACCCGGGAGCGCCATCTGCAGGTCTCTAGAGGAAGAGACTGACCTTCGGGGCTAGACCCTGCGCCTTCACCCTCTAGCCCAAGGGAACCAGCCTGGCCGCCCACGGGAAGAGGGAGTGAGGGTTGGGAAGGAGGGGGCTGGAGAGAAGTTTGTTTTTTTGTTTTTTGTTTTTTGTTTTACCCTCCCAAAAGTTACGCTGCAGGTGGATTAAGCAGATTAGGCTCAGGAGGATCCAGGAAGAGGGAATGTCCAGCTGAGTCAGCCCCCTAAGGAATGGGTGGTTCAGAATCCTATAGGACTGAACCTGGCTAGATCCCCCTCCGAGGATTAAGGGCATTCTGAACACCACCACCACCCCCCACCCCCTGGGTGCAAGAGGCCCAGTAGAAGTCTCCTGGCTGAGTGGAGCGGTGTGTCCCCCAGCCTAGCTGCTGCCTGGGCACTGGCCAGCGGGACAGCGTTGTGAGGCTGCGGCTCTTTCGCAGGCGCCAGGGTCTGCAGTCAGGGTCCAGAAGCGCCCGGAGACCAAGCAGCAAGAGCGGAGCGCGGGCTTCCCTGAGCCGCCCTTTCGCAGACCCAGGGAAGCGGGGGGAGGGAAGGAGGGAGAGAGAGTTAAAACATCAGCTGAAGTGCCAAGATGATTTATGAGACGAGGGAAAATATTTCATAAAGATCTCCCGGATATTCTGTACTTAACCAGTTAGGAGACAAAGGGCTTCTCCTGCCTGGTGCGTACGAGGGGACCCGAGCGAGCGCGGACGAGGGCTGCGGAGGCTGGGCCAGCGGCTCCGGCAGGAGCCGGGCCGGGCCAAGCGCGCTGCGCCTCCTGCGCTAGCTCAGGATCCGTCAAGCTGGCAGCGGGCGGCGCTCAGCCTCGTTCGCAGCCTCTTCTCTCCAGCCGGGGAGAGCAAACCTCGGTTCCCGCGTCCTCTGCCGCCAGCGACCAGTCGCTTTGCACTGTCTCCCTCCCCAAGCCCTTCTCCCAGGCCACCCGAGGGTCCAGAAGCCAAGTCCCTGGCTCTCCCACCGTCCGCTGGGTCCCACTGAGGCAGGTGGGTCCTCGCTGGAGGTCTCCAGCTCCATCCTAAACCGAGCGTTCTGGGCTACCCAGACTCTGATGGCCAAGGGGACGAGGGAAGTGCTCCGCGCAGCTGCGCGTGGAATGAGAGGACAAACTGCCGAGCACTTTGCCCCGGAATGAGAATTGGGGGTGCGTGGGTGGGGAGGCACTTCAGGAGGGAAAGGCGAAAGGGAAGGACCAGAGAGAGGAAGGAAGACTCAGGAAGGAACGGAAGGGAACTCAGAGCTGAGAGGAGGGGGGTTAAGACTAGGGATGCGGACTGGGCTCGGGGCCGCGTGGCCCACGCGGGCACTGGCCGGTGGACGGCAGGGCTGGGTGAGTTGGGACTGTGAGCCTGGCTTCCGAGAGCGGCGCGCTCCGCGGCTCTCGGTCGTTGCCTGAATATTCATTAGACTGGCCGCTCTTTATCCTTATCTAACGTTTATCTTATCGGCGAGTTTCGTTTCTCAGTGTAGTTTTAATCCCGGGCTCCCCTTTCCCCTCCCCCTGGCCCGCTCCCCTCCCTCCCTCTTCCTTCGCCCGCTGCTTCCTCCCTCCCTCCCGTTTCCCCCTCCCCTACCCTCCCCTCGCCGGCACCGGAGTGACAGGCGCGGGGCCCTCCTCGCCGAAGCTCGGGGCTCCGGCGCTGGCGAATCACAGAGTGGTGGAATCTATTGCCTTTGTCTGACAAGTCATCCATCTCCCAGCGCGGGGAGGGGGAGGGGGTCTGGAGGGGGCTTTGCAGCTTTTAGAGAGACACACACCGGGAGCGGAGGCTCCAGTCTCCGGCCGAGTCTTCTCGCAGCCGCAACCCACCTGGGGCCAGCCCGGTGCTGCCGGCGCTGCTCGGCTCCCTCCCTCCCTCCCGGCCCTTCGGCCGCCGCGGCGTGCGCCTGCCTTTTCCGGGGGCGGGGGCCCGGCTCGCGCTCTCCCCTCCCGGAGTCGCCCGCTCGGACATCCCGAGGATTGCTACTTCTCTGCCAACTTCGCCAACTCACCGGCACTTGGAGCGGCCCGGCTCCCCGCCCGGCGCCCTCGGGCCGCCCCAGCTCCTCGCCCTCTCCGAACGCCGCCTCTCGGATGACCGGGTTCCTGGGGAGTGAGCGAGCCACCTCCCCCCGCCCAGCCTCAGCCGTGGCCTCAGCTGCCGCGCGCGCCATGCGCCCCCAGATCCCCCCGGCCCGGCCCGCCGCCCCGGGTCCGCTCTGCTGACCGCCCAGCCCCGCGCCCCGACGGTGGGAAGTTGCGGTCGCTGCGGTTGCAAGCTCCGATCCGCCCAGGAAGCGTCCCCGCGGGGAGCTCACCGCGGCGTCCCCCGCCCGCCCCGCCGCATCTGGGCGCCCGCTCACCTCGCCCCCCTCCCAAACGTCCCTCCCTTTTCTCCTCAAGTCCTGAAGTTGAGTTTGAGAGGCGACACGGCGGCGGCGGCCGCGCTGCTCCCGCTCCTCTGCCTCCCCATGGATATGCACTGCAAAGCAGACCCCTTCTCCGCGATGCACCGTGAGTACCGGCGCCCGGCTCCTGTCCCAGCTCGGGGCTCCCCGTCCTAACCCTCTCCCGTCCTGTCCCGGCGCGGCCCTGGCCCCCTGCACTCAGGTCCCATCTTGGAGACTGCGCCGGCTTCTCCAGGCCCCCCCTTTCGTTCTTCCTCTTCCCCTCATTTTCCAGCGTTTCTAAAGCCTCCAGTTTCCCTCTTCTGCCTTATGTCACCAATACTTCTCCCTCTACCTGCCTTACTTTCCCCGGTGCCCATCACCTGCCTTCCTTTCTTCCACCTGCTCCTTCTGAGGTCATCAATCCACAGCCCCCCGGCCCTGGCTCTAGCCATTCCACTCCCTGGTCACCCTCTTGCCCTGGGCTGGGAGACTAACTGGCAGGCAGTTTTAGAGGGGTTTGTGTTGTGTTGTTTTCTCTGTTCTCTCCCTCTCCCCCTCTCACCTACCTCTCTCTCTCTCTCTCTCTCTCTCACTCTCCCATCCTCCCCCACCCTTCATTCATTGCTACCTTTCTCAAACTTGAGTGTACTTGTCCAGGAGGAGACTCCTAGCACCGGCAGCTTCAGTGTCAGGGCAATCAGGCAGAAGAGTGTGGGGGTGGGGTGCCCCCAATTGACCCTCAGCTCCCAGCATCTCCAGGCCCTGGCAGCCTAGCCAGGGTTTCTTGTGAGCTGGCTTGAAATAGTTCCTCTTCTTTTCTTTCCTCCCTTCTTCCCCTCTCCTTCTCCTTCCCCTTCTCTTCTCCTTGAGTTGGGAGGCTGAGACTGGCAGGACACGGTGGTCATCTTTCTCCACTTCTCCCTGAGAGATGCTCTAAAAACAAAGAGGGGTTCCAAGGAGAAATCGAAGACAGGAAGAGATGGAGTAGAGGAGCCTGCCAGGCGGCCCCTGGGCAGAGCCAAGCTCTGCTTGCAGTTCTGGAAGCTCTTTGCTGGCCTCCCACTTCATGGCAAAGATGGTCCCGCCAGTGACCTGGCCAGTGGGTAGTCCAAGAGGGGGAAAGTGAGGGGGAAAGAACAAAAGGAAGGCAAACGCCCAAGCTGGGGAGAAAGGAAAGAGAAATTTTGAAAAGGTGGAAGAAAATAAAAGAAAGAAAATAGAAAGGATGTTATCCAGGAAAGAGGAGGGGAGAAAAAATGAAAAAAGAGGAAAAGAGGAAATTATTTTAATGAAATTTGAATTTATCTAATTAATGTCCTGTGTCTTTAGCTTGGAGAACAATTCAGAGATTTTTTTTTTTTTGGCAGTCTTTTTTTTTTTTTAAGATAAATAGATTCTAAATAGAAAACTTCTCCTCCTCTGTAGATTAATAATTGAGGATGATTTGTAACTTTTCAAGGGGAAACTTTTTTAGCTCTGGCTTGGATCGGTGCTCCAGAAAGGAGAGCCAAGGAGGAAGACCTCTGTTTTTCTTTAAGCTTATAATTAGCATTACAGGGGTGAGCTTTAAAAAAAAAAATACTCCTGGGGTAAAATATATTTTTAAAAATAATTTCCAAGTACAGGTAATCCGAGTCAGGAGCCTCGGGCCGCCGCTGGTCTCCACCAGCTGAGCCAGAAATCCTGTCTCCTTTTCCAAGCGAGTGGAACCGGGTCTTCTCGCCTTCTTCGCCCAGCCCGCCGGCCTCCCTGGCCGGCCGCCTCTGCTCTCGCTCTCGCTCTTTGGCCGATTCCGCGGGGGATTTGCCGAGTCCCAGCCGCCCACTGGGTGTCACTTTGAAACCCAAAAGGGGGCAAGGCGTGCTGAGGGTGGTCGGAGGAAGGGAGAGAGCGCGGCGCGGCGCGGGCGGGCGGCGGGGCCGGCAAGCATCCGCAGCCCGAGTCCGCGCCGGCGGCAGTGGCGCATTCCAGGCCTGACTGAGCGGCGGCTCCCGGCCCGCGGCCCTGGACTCCTGTCGGGCCCCTTCCCATCCCCTTCCGTTAGATTGGGGACGAGGGGCCGGGCCTGGAGCCCTGGGGAGGCTGAATTATTCATCTTTAATCTGCCCGCAGCTGCCGCCTTTTCATACCGGTAACGCGAGTTCTCCCGGGGCCTAAATTATTGATGGTCGGGGTTTGGAGGGAAGGGAGGGGTGACGAGTGGGGCTAGAGGTAGGGAGAGTAGCGGGAATGAGAGGCAAAAATAAGAGGTTCTAGCCTTCCCCAGCCTGCAGATCGGAAGCCTCTCCCCAGGGGTTTCACCGGCCCTTGCTCTCAGTACCCCCAGGAGGGGACGGGAAAGAAATGAGCCGATCGCAGATGTTCCCGCTTTCTCCGAAAGTCGCCTGAAGCCAGCAGGACCCGGCCTGTAGGTTCCTGGCCAAGTCAGGCCCGCCACTAGAACTCTGCGCTTGGATTGCTCAGGAACTGCGGCACTGGGTGATTACTCTGGGTGCAGGATTTCTAGACTACTGTAGGCCAGGGAGAATGGGGCACCCCGCAGCGTCCTCGGGCCTGATATCTGGTGACCACTTTGGCTCCAAGGTTGGAGGACCCCGCTGGAGACCCTGCGTCCTCCTCCTGGCCAGGAGAGCAAATGCCCTTGCTTCCTGGTGTCCTGGGATGCTGCCGAGGTCTAAGAGGTCGGAGGGATGGGAGCTAGCTCCGGCTGACAGCACGGGGTGTCCCATGAGCCCTCAGCCTGTCTAGGCGACCTGTACCATGCTACCTAGGTGAGGCAGTGGGTTCCAAGCCTGGCTCAGGGCGGCAGGCAGACGAGCCCCGGCAGCCTGTATTCTCTGGCTGCTGCCATGGGAGCCCCGCGCGGCAACCGGCTGCCTCCCCGGCTCTGAGCACGGACACCGGACCCCTGCATCTTCAGCCTTCCGTCCTCCACCTGGCTTTCTTTGAACTTTAGACGCTAGGGATTCAAGTGGGAAATACGGCCTCGAAATATCTAAAGATAGAAAACATAAAGGAAAGGAAAAATCCCGATCGAAAGCCAGAATAAAACAAAAACAAAAACACAGAGAAGGAAGCAGGAACACCAACTCTGATTAAAAATAGATACAAGAGGTAGGGAGCAAAAGGAAGGAGTCAGACACTTAGCCCCTCTTTCTGCTCAGAGCCCTTTTGTATTGAGTCGATCGGTCCCAGACCCCACCCCCCAAGTTATCTGCCTCCAAGCCCTAACACGCACCAACGACTCCCCTTGCTTGCGGCTCAGGCGGGATCCCGCTTGGCCCAGCTTCTGCTCTCTGCTCCACCCTTCTTTTCCTCTCCTACATTCTTTCCTGCTGGCATTAATTCCCCCTCTGCCTTCTTCTCACCCTGCTTCTCCATTCCTTCCCTCACTTTCTCCCTTGAGAGGTGCTGGTCTTAGAGCTGTGTTCTTCCCTGCTCTCTGCCCTGCGTCTGGGTTTCCGCGTCTCTACGGCCTGGCCCGTGGGTTTCAATCTCCAGTCGCCCTGCGTTGCTCGGCAGCGGGGACCACCGTTCTGCCGCGCATCCCAGATCATGCCCCTCCGCCCTGCCTGCTCCCTTCGCACGTCCTGGGCCACGGACCCTGACTAATGGCCGGTCCCTGCTGTGTGTGGGGTGTTGTGTTTTTTTCTTGTCTCTCCCCAGCAGGGCACGGGGGTGTGAACCAGCTCGGGGGGGTGTTTGTGAACGGCCGGCCCCTGCCCGACGTGGTGAGGCAGCGCATCGTGGAGCTGGCCCACCAGGGGGTGCGGCCTTGCGACATATCCCGGCAGCTGCGGGTCAGCCACGGCTGTGTCAGCAAAATCCTGGGCAGGTGAGGGCCTCAGAGCCACCCCTGGGAGAAGCCTTGCCTCCTCAGCCCGAGGCCCTGGGTCTCCAGACCAAGGACTTGGCTCAAAGTCCAGGATGCCAGTGGGAGATGGGGTATCTGGATACTGGGGGGAACCTAGAGAGCTGCTCCTTTTGGAGAGAGTACTCAGATGGTGGCCACGGGCCCAGGAGTAAGGGTGGAGAAGGATCACTCAGCTCCTGCCCAGCTTTAGGGTTCTTGAGAAGAGGCTGCCAGATCCCAGACTTCAGACAGGGAGGGAGTCCTCTCCAAGCAGAGTTCATGCAGACTGGGGGGCTCAGAGGAACAGGGTGGGGAGCGTAAATGGGTCCCCAAGAGGAAAGTAAAAATCAGCCCTGGGGAGGGGACAGGAAGGTCCTGGTTCTCACCAGGGTTCCGTGCTCAGTAGGAAAGGGCTAGAGGTGGGGGCCTCAGCCCTGGAGGGCCTGGAGGCCTGGAATCCTGCTGTTCCTCCTGTTCTTTCTAAATAAAAGGCCGGGCTTTCAAACTCCGAGGGGCACCTATTCCCGCTGGTGTGCTCTGCTCTCAGTCCCCGGCATGACTGTCTTCCTGGAGGGAGTGTCCCTCTCATCTTCCCCCTCCTCCTGCGGTCCATCCCTCACCCCAGCCAAGCGCACCCTCAGGAAGCTGGCTCAGCCACGCTGAGTCTTTTCCCTCCACGCTGCTGCCTCGGGTGGAAGCATGGCTCCACCGCCCTGAAACCTGCAGCCTCCCTGCCCCCTGCCATGGCCTGTTCTTGCTGACACCGCCGGCCTTCCCGGCGCAGGTACTATGAGACCGGCAGCATCAAGCCCGGAGTGATTGGAGGTTCCAAGCCCAAAGTGGCGACGCCCAAAGTGGTGGACAAGATTGCTGAATACAAGCGACAGAACCCCACCATGTTCGCCTGGGAGATCCGAGACCGGCTCCTGGCTGAGGGCATCTGCGACAATGACACCGTGCCCAGCGTCTCTTCCATCAACAGGTGAGCAAACCAGCCCCGACTACAGGGTGGGGCATCCCAGCTCCTGCCCATCAGGGTGTCTCCCAGCTTGTGGTTTCTCTTCTTTCTCCTGCCCCTGCCTTTGCTCCAGGCTCTCAGCCCCCGAAGTCCTTAAGTCCTTGGGGCAGGGAGAGGAGACCTGGGAGGCAGAGAGACAGACAGACAGAGCTGTCTGCAGCCCAGGGCTGGGTATTCCCTGCCAGGCTTCTCCCGCCGGCGTCCTGGAAATGAATCCAAGTGTTTGTGGTAATTAAGACTCCAAGATTACGTGCCTCGGTATCTAGAGACAATCACAGCCTAAGTCGAAGCCTTTAAAATGACCAGTGTCTATTCATCGCTTCCAAACAGACTTCCCTTTCTAAAGGCATGCTCCCTTCCCCAGGGGCAGCGCCTGTCCTGGCTTCCCCACCCTCCCTGCCAACTCCCACAAAGCTTGCCTCCCAGGAGCCCAGGCCTTGCTAGCCAGCTCCGCACAGATTTCCGGCCTATAAGCACCAGTGTCCAGGCCTGAGAGCAAACGCTAGCCACCAGCCAGCAATTGGCAGGGAGCAGAGGAGCTGGACAAGGAGTGGGACACCAGGCAGGCAGGGAGAGCTCTAGACCCCCAGGCTCCACTTTGGGATGTGTAGGGCTAGGGAGAAGTCTGTACAGTGACAGGCTCAGGCACGTGGGCCGACACAGGCTGGAGTTGTGCAAGGTAGCCTCCCACTCCCCAAGCCACTCCAGCCTGCTCTCCGGGACAGTACGCATGGACACTCCATGTGTGTACACACCGTGCCGGTGTGCAAAAGTGGGCCTGTGTCGGCTACAGCAGGCACAAGGAGCAGTGGGATGCAGGGACCCAGGATGGCTTCAGCATCGCAGAACTATACTCTGACATCAGCAGAGACCCTGTACAAGTTCCAGACAGCCTGGCCAACCTTTCAACCCCCCCCCCCCCCATTTTAGGGCAGATTCCCAAGTGAGAAGAAGGCTGAGGGTTTCATACCCTTGTATTCTTTGTATTCTTCATAGACTCATTATCAAGACAACTAATAATACAGATGGTGCCTTTTTCTGAAACTGGCATCACGTATCAAGTTTTTTTTTTTTAAATATTTTGCAAATGATATGGAATTATCCCAAATCATCCTGAAAACAGCAGGTAAAATTAGCTGGTAGAATGTACCTTGGCTAAAGAAGATTCCCTCTGCCACACTCGTGCTGTAACGTACTGTGAGGCGACCCCAGAAATTATCCCAGTGTGTGCCATCTGTATTAAAATGGTTATTCAGTTATGAACAGGGTAACATAATACTGATCAGCTAATTATACACCCTCCGAAAACCCTCCAGCTCCCTGGGCCTGGCTCGCTAGGTACTGAAAGCATAGCGGTTTGACATTCAGACACCTTCGAAGGAGCTGGATTAAGACTCTGGGTGGTTTGGGAGAGGAATGTGTCTTTTACATTTAAAAGCCAGAGGAGGCTGGGGAAGCTCTGGAGCTGGGGCAGGATTGGCGGTTAGGAAAGGGCCGGGGACAAAGCATTTGTTTTCTGAGCCATCTGGAGACTCAGCCTCTTGGCTCTCTGCTGGTCCTGGGAGCGAGCTGGAACAGAGATATGCCTGATGAGGAACGATGCTGATGGGACTGGGCGCTGGGGTCCTGGGGGACATTCAAGAGAAATGCTTGTCATCAGTGGTAGGATTTGCAAGGCTTTGGAGGACCCCAAGACATGCACAGTAAAGGTGGTCTGTTTTTCTTGATGGTTGGAGGACTGGAGCAATCAAGGCACTTCTGGGGCCAGCATTCCTTGCCTCCCACCCCACCACTGTCTAGAACTCTGTCCTTCCTCTCCCCAACATACACCTTCACTGGCTCAGATGTTTTGGAGACCTGGCTCATGCGGGAGTTTGGGAAGGCTCATTCTGAAAAGGCACAGAAAGCAGGGAACAGGTGACCCCAGGATTGACCTCAGAAGCCTGGGGGTGCACTCCCCAGCCCTGGGGGAAAGTAGAGGGGTGGGTAGGGAGTAGGAAAAGAACGGCCTCAGCTTGATAATGATGACAGCTATGGAATCTGCTCGTCGCGTGGAACCCCACCACCCTGAGGGGCACCTAGGCTTCCTTTGGGTGTGTAGAAATGGCCCTCCATGGGCAGGTGTTGCTGGAGATGGAGAGGGAGTGGGAGGAGAGGAACAGGGAAGCCACTGGCAGCATAGGCAGCCAGCCCTGGGTCTGTGACTAGGCTTCCCGGCTTGCTTTGCCAACAAGGAGCAGTCAAGGTATTCTTGCTTTCGCTCTGGGACAGTATCCCACCATGGATCCAATCTGGGAAAGAATTCTGAGGGCTTCCCCTTGTGCTGCTGAGTTGGGGCTAGAGGGATGTGTCTAGGCCCGCATGTCCTCGGCTTCGTCCCTGGGGGCGCTTGGCTCTGAAGGGGGAAAGGTTTATCTGAGATTTGTAGTTTCACCCTGAAGCCTGATAAAGACGGGATGTTTCTGTCAGCGTTGGTGATTTCAGGAACTTTGTAAATTTTTACTCAGTATAGGAAGGGCCTGGAGATTTTCCTCTGTGCAGGAAGTGTGGTGCCTCGGGGTGGTTCTTGAGTATAGGGCCTTACTGTTGGAGAGATGCCCACTTGTCTTTGGTATTCTTAACTGTTGTAAGGGTGTGTGTGTGTGCCGGTGGCTGGCAAGAAATGAAGTCTACACATACTCACCCACCTGAGCCAAATTGTGAGTTTTTTCCTTTTTTTTAATCTTCTCCTCCCAAAACAGATGCTGTTGCCGCACTTGAAATATGCTGTTATGGTTATAAATGAAATTGCCTTTCATGCCTTAAAATTGGTTTTGGTTTTCTCTGATCCTGTCGCGATAAAGGCTTGGACATTCCGTCCACGTACTCCACTGGTAAATCCTCAGAGAAATACCTCTCTGAGTCAGTGGAGTGGGTCAGGGATGCCTCCCAAACACACTCCTGCCCCTAGAGACCACTGTCAAAAATCCAGAGGGATGACTGGAATGCTTAGTCTGTGGAATTTCTGTGACTCAGTCTCGATATTGGATTACTGACCGCTAAGCATGGTGTTGCCACCCTCAGCTTATATGCCGTCCTTGTAGTGGACCAAGGTTTATAAACAGGTGACTTAAGACTGAAACCTAGTGGGGGAAATGGCCTGGGGGCGGAGCGAGAAGAGATGGAGGGAAATCCATGCTACTGAAGGGGGGAAAAGTCATCCAGTTATGTCACTGAGCAACTGACCAGGCTGGAAGGGATTTCCTGTTTATATGCCAGCGTCTTCTGATTTGGCCGTTGTTGTGGGCAAAGATTAGCGTTCCTTTGAAAGAATCAGTACAAACTCCAGGTGGAGTCTAGGGTTACCAAGGATCCCCTGAGGGTGATCTCTTAGAATGAGCCAACGGAAAGGCCATTGCTTTCTTAACTTTTCCAGCCTGCCCTACACTCTTGGGATCAGGGCCTTCCCTGCCCCTAGATCTTTGGAGTGGACTCTTCCAGAGTCAGTTTCTCACTGATCACCTGCTACCCATGCTCTCCCTCAGCCTGTTTGGCTCTAAGCAAGCATGTTCATTTTCCCAGCGGTGACAACACTGACTTCCAGGCTGTAGCCCCGGTGTTGTGCAAGGATTCCATCCCGTGTCATTCGAGGGCCTCATTGGAGGTCTGGCAGTGGGGTGACAGTAGTGGGTCAGCTGTTCATTTGAAGGCCAATCCAAAGAAGCTGGGAACGCTGAAGATATGTTCAGGGCCGGAGTATATGTCTTTCTCTGAAACTCAGGTTCTAGAACATGGCACATTCGACTCTTAGACTCTCAGACCTGGCTTGGCATGAATCTGGGCCAGAAGGATGGCTTTACCTGTCACATCTCCATGCCCTTGTAGCTGTTGGACTGTTGGTCTCATGGCAAAGAGCCAAGGCAAGTTGGTGAGCTAAGAAGGAGGCTCTGTCCTCAGAGGGCGAGGAGAAATAAGGACAGAGAACTTGCCTTCTGTGGCCCGGGGCCTACCAGACTGGGGGTCACAAAGAGCAAACAGATGCACCAGATTCTGTCTGAGGAGGCTTGCTCAACCATCCTTCCCCAGAGAAGGCTCTCCTGCTGCCAAGATCACCCATCACTAGACTAACATGGGAACTGGGTACGACTGTTGATCTTACTTCTTCAGATGAGCTGGAGCTGTCCTCTTGAAAAGCCATTTTTTAAAAAAGATTTTACTTATTTATTTGACACAGATTGAGAGACAGTGGGAGAGGGAACAGAAGCACAGGGAGTGGGAAAGGGAGAAGCAGGCTTCCCACTGAGCAGGGAGCCCGATGTGGGGCTCGATCCCGGGACCCTGAAATCACGACCCGAGCCAAAGGCGGACACCCAAAGACTGAGCCACCCAGGCACCCCTTGAAAAGCCATTTTTGTTCCCTTAGTTACAAGAGAGGGAAACTCCTCCTAACTAACTAACTAGTGTCCCAACTATTTTGAGAACTCAATAAAACAATCACATCAAATATGAAGAGGCATAAATCTTGTGTCTGCACAGGTAACCTACTCAATTGCTTTTATTATCATTCAGGCTGCCTCCATTTATTACCGTCCATAGCCTGGGCAAAGAAGGTTGCATGGAGGGTGGTCTCCGGGTGCAGTCCTCCACCCCGAGAGTCAACGATCAGCCCGTAGAGCCAGAGATTTCGATGGGAGCTCAGGAAAGGCCCATCTGTCTGCATGAAAACCAATCAATAATTCTGTAACCAGAGCCCTTGTCACAGGGAAATGGACAACACAACAGTTCAATATAGGGACCACAGGGGGAATTAGCCAGGGGAGATGGGGCCGGGCAGGAGCAGCCCCTGGAGAAGGGAGACAGGGTACCCGGAGCAGGGAAGGTTGGGGAGGGAGCAGAGCTATGTGTATATCAGTAGAAGGGGCCAATTCCTGTGCGGAGTAGATCCAGGGACTGGATCTAGTGTTGGAAGTTGGTGTGGGAGGGAACAGTTGGGCTTATTCCGGTGCCTGCAAGAGAGTGTGGTTGTACATGGGATGGAATGTGCTTGTAGACCAGAACATCACAGCTTCCAGAGAAAGAGGAGCCGTGGTAGTAACTGGTGCAGAAGATGAATGCCACCCCTGCCCCCACAAACCACACCAAGAGCCTGCACTCTGAAGAGGGGCTTGTTCGGAACCTGCAGGGGATAGGAGACCTCCTTCCCCAGCTTGTCCGCAGGACTGATGAAGGAACTCCCTAAGCCAAGAGCTCCATTTTCTGCTCCCAGCTTCCTAGATCTCCAGCTCTGTGACTTCCTCTCTTAGTTCTCAGGTTTGTCCTCAGTCCCTCCTTGTTGCTACCTGGAGTTGGAGGTCTCATAGTGAGAAGAAATGATGTCTATGTAGTTCTTTTTCACTTCTGTTCTTTCTTATTTATTTATTTATTTATTTATTTTTAAAGATTTTATTTATTTATTTGACAGACAGAGATCACAAGTAAGCAGAGAGTGAGAGGGAGAGAAGCAGGCTCCCTGCTGAGCAGAGAGCCTGATGTGGGGCTCCATCTCAGGACCCTGGGATCATGACCTGAGCCGAAAGCAGAGGCTTTAACCCACTGAGCCACCCAGGCGCCCCTGTTCTTTTTTTTTTTAAAGATTTATTTATTTACTTGAGAGAGAGAGAGAGATCGTGCCAGAGAGACCGTGCAGGGGGAGGGGCAGAGGGAGAAGGAAAGAATCCCAAGCAGACTGCCTGCAGAGCCCAAAGTGTAGGGGGTGGAGTTCGATGTCACGACTCTGAGATCATGATCTGAGCTGAAATCAAGCGTCTAATGCTTACCTGACTGCGCCCTTCAGGCGCCCCTTCACTTCCTGTTCTTTAAAAGAGTGCAGTGAAGGCTTCCAACCTGGCCGGCCACCTCTCTGAATCCCTGCTGTTTCCCGGCACACCCACGCCAGGTGTCCAGAGTTCAGATTTTTGCAAGGGAAGCAGTTACAGGTGCAGCTGTGGCCAGTGCAGCGCACCTGGCTGTGTGGGTGAGTCCAGAAAGGAGAGAGAGATCCCTGACAGATTTGAGGCATGGGAAACAGTAACTCACTAACCAATGCCCCTATCCCAAGTGAAATAAACAGATGGGAAGTGAAATTTACCAGTAAACCATGGGGTTGAAAGTTTTCCTCCCGTGGAATCTGTTGTTTGGGTGCTGGCAAGGTACAGCCTGAACACGGCTCACAATGGTTTCTAGGCACAGAGGTTGTCATTGTGAGTGTGTATGGCTCTGTGTGTGTGCTCTTTGGCAAAAAGGCTCCGAGGCCAAGAGGAAAGAGAGGAAGTTCTAAAGGATGTGTCCTGCAGTCACAGACAAAGGCTGGACACCTTGTCCTTGCCCATCAGGTTAATCAGTGAGGCAGTCTTTGGACCAGTGGGTGATAGTAGGGCTCAGCTAAAGATTCTTTGTTTCATAATTTGGGCAAACTGAAGTCAAATTTTCCTTCAATCTTTGTTTAAGCTGTAATACTCCACGGTCCATTCAGCCCCCCAAAAGAGGGCCCTGGCTACAGGGATGTCACCTTCGTACTGGAGAGGTGTGAGGTCAGCTGTCCGTCTTCACTTAGACACTCACTTTGTCCCAGCCCAGTCGGCAAGATCAGTTAGGGACCAACTGTATACACAACTAAAAAGATGCTCTTCACAGTGGGTCTCTTTCCTGTACGTTCTAACGCCAAGACCCACCAAGGGATATAGGTCCCCCCCCCCCCCCCCCGCAGGAGGCGTGACAGCAGCACGGGAACACAGTCATTGGCAGAGCTCTCCCAAGGGCCAGGCCCTGGGCCCAGCTGCCATGTCCTCCTCCAGGAACCCAGGAGCTGAGGAAATAAGGAAGAGGCTCTGTGTAAGAAACACGTAACTGGGGACTGGAGAGGCCTTGGAGACCAGGCAGGACATGAAGGCACAGGCAGATGCCTTGGGCTCCGGGAGCTGTCAGAAGTGGGAAAGAGGAGAGTGACAGGGGACTGGAGGAGAAGGAGCAGGGACCCATGCCATCCCCCGCAGGTAGGAGAAGAAAGTATATAGAAGGAAAGAGGGAGACGGGAGAGGCCATGGAGCCAGGCTCCTCTGGTAGGTCGTTTTCAGCAACCACAAAAACCACAAAACAAACAAACAAACAAAAACCCAAACAAACAAACAAAAAACAATGGACTCTTTCTTTTGGGTGTTGAGAGATAATAGAAGAAGCTATTTTGTGTGTTTCACGTGAGAGTGTGAGAAACCGAGAGTTGGCATTCTAGAGGGGTCAGGTTGATTGGAGGGACGTGGAGGGAGGAAGGTGGGGCTGCGGGAGCTGGGAGGGAGCTGGTGAGAGCTGGGCCACAGCGCTGGAGGATGTGGGCCCAGCCTAGAGGCAGAAGATTTGGGTTTTGAAAACTCCTCACTGGTGGATGAAAACGTGGCTTTAGGCCTGATTCAGTCCTGGGACCCTGGTCTGTAGCCCCAGGGCTGGGTCACCAGACTTGGCTTCTCTTCCCTGCTTCAGACCAGAGCTCTAACTGTGCAGGAGCAGGGGTGTGGGGGATGTTTCCAGAGCCCCTTAGTCCAGGAGCCCCCGAGGAAGGTAAGTGGAGAGGGGAGAGTCCACTCTCTACTGTGAGGGCAAGGGAGGGTGAGGCACGAGTAGGAGCGGAGGACGGAAGTCAGAAGGAGGGCTGAAGAGTGAAAAAGGAGGTGTAGGCTGAGGGGTGAAAGGGAGAGGCCTCGGAGCTGGCTTGGCTGGATGAGAATGGAGTGCATGGCCAGAGTACACAGCAGGGAGCTCTGGAAGCTTTAAAAGGGGGTTGGATCCCGTGTGTCTCCACCAAGGGCCTCTCGTGGTGCTTGGAGGTGGTCAGAGGGAGCCTGAGCTCCGGGCAGCTGGTAGACCAGGCTGAGAGGGACTTCAGGGAACTCAGAGGTGGTAAAAGAGAAAAGGGAGGCCAACCAGGAAGGACAAAGGGGGTAGGACATAGGAAGTGGTGTGGGAGGTCAAGTCGCAGGAGCTGGGGCTCGTGGCCAGCAGCACCATGAGGCAGGCTGGTGTGGCTGTCGGGTCACTGCAATGTAGTCGCTGTAGCCTGGTCCCCAGCAGAGGGGACAGTCAGAGAGAGGCCAAGAGGGAGGGAGGGAGGTTCCTCACTTCCTAGGTGTTCCAGATTCGAGGCCCTCTGCCCAGGAGCCTCCAGCCACTCTGCCCTGGACTTCCTCCTTTGCCTGCCTTCAGCCCTGCCCGAACTGCTCTGCAGTGAGCTCTCCCTGCAGCCATTTGGGGATGGAGGAAGCCAGAGAGGGACGCTATAGGTCCCGCTTGGCAGGGGGAGCAGAAAGGCCGTAAGACAGGGCAGCAGGCTACGAGGGGAATTGTTCTTACCCGGTAGGTGCAGTGAGGTCAAGAAATCAGAGAGGAAGGGCTCAGAGGTTGGGGAGAGAAGGAAGGAGGGCAGGGAGGGAGGATGGCAGTGGCCGCAGGGTTGGAGCCCCTGAGGTGGCCTTCCCCTGCCCTGATGCTCCCTCTTGGCCACAGAGTCTTTGCTGGACTGGTGGAGGAAGCTGCAGGAAACCAGCAGCCTAGTAGGCAGGTGTATCTCGCTTGACAGACCACAGAGATGGTCAGGGAGGAGACACTGCTTCTTATTTTTTTTTTTTTAAGATTTTATTTATTTATTTGACAGATCACAAGTAGGCAGAGAGGCAGGCAGAGAGAGAGAGAGAGAGGAGGAAGCAGGTTCCCCACTGAGCAGAGAGCCTGATGTGGGACTCGACCCCAGACCCTGGAATCATGACCTGAGCCGAAGGCAGAGGCTTTAACCCCACTGAGCCACCCAGGAGCCCAGGAGACACTGCTTCTACCTCCCATGACTTTCCATCCTAATTTGAGAGGACGAGATGGTGCCTGGCTGTGTGTCAGACGGAGAGAAGTCGGTGACCCTGCGTTGAGGGCCTCCGTGTGGCTCTGTTTTGGAAAGAGCCTGTGAACTTTGGAAAGGGCATGTGCTATCTATCTAGCTGAATCCAGTGTTCGTGTCCTGGGAAGCTGTCTAATTGGTCCTGGTATTCCAGGGAGCGCTTAAAAGAAGTCAGTCTTATCAAACAGAGGGCTAGTGGTTTGCTGTTCACAGAGTTTCTGGCTGAAGGGATTGTTTGGTCTCAGAATGAGAGTCTCTGCCATCGCATGAGTGACCTACTTGGGACGTTAGCAAATGTTCTCTGGTAAGCGTGGGTTGAATGGACGATAGATCACCCAATGGGTTGACGAGTGGGGGTCCGGTCAGGCGCAAAGTGTCCCAACACACTTAGTCTGTGTGCACACACGTGTGCATTTTCTCTGCTAGAGGTGAGGGTATAGAGTAGCCCATAATGGCCAGGCCGTGGGTGTGTGACACGCCTACCAGGAGTCCTGGTAGCAGCGCATGGTTTGTGTCTGTCAAGGTCCTCAAAGGGAGTGTGCCTGTAGGTGGGAATACAGGTCAAGCTGATTATCCCCTTTTATCATCTGCAGAGAGGACACCTCCGCTCCCTCCCCCATCACTTACCTTTTTCCTTCCTCTCTGTTCCTCCTCAGGGTAGCTGGTTTGGGTTAGGGGGCCAATCTCTGTAGACTCTAACTAAAGAGCTCAGAGAACTTGATAAGATAAGGAAGGCTGTCCTTCCTCTGGGGACCAACAGAGGTTTCATGTTCCCCTACTCCACTCGGCTTCTCTAGGGAGCTCACACCAGGGCAGGCAGCCTTCCCACAGACGGGGACTGTCTGGCCTCTGGGAGAGCCAAAGGAAATGAGGTATTCCTTGGGGTCAAGACTTGGGTTCCCTTCCCAGTCACCATGGGTCTGGGTGGAGGGACAGTCTAATGGAGCCCCTGACGAGAAAGACAGAGAGAGAGAGAGAGAAGGGGTAGGAGAGAGATGGTCTAAGACAGGAAGAGGGAACTGAGAGCCAGAGGTAACTGACATGGGCCAGCTCTAGCTCAAACCTGTTCTTTGGGCCACAGAAGTGGACTGAGTATGTGTGTTGGAAAGGGAGTTCTCTCTTTTTTTTTTTTTTTTTTTTAAATCAGGGAAGAGGCTCTGAAACCTTTTGGTCTTCTGGGCTGAGCATTCAGCTCTTTGCAGAGGGTACAGCCCTGGTTCGATCCAGTTCCCCCCTAGAAATAGTGGCCCCCCTCACTCTCACACGCCCTGTCCTCCAGCCTCAGCAAGTACACACTGGCCTCTTCCCCTCCCTCGCCTCCCCTTAACCTGGCCCTGAGGATCAGGTAGTTCCTGGCCCCAGGGAGGCCGCCCGGAGACTCCTTAGGAGATGACCTCCCAGGGTGGGTACAAAAAAAGTTGAGAGAAATTCATTTCATGGCCAGTGGCTGCTTAGAAAAGGCGATTCCAGCATACGAATGTGATAAATGTTAACTGAGCATTAATCGCATTAAAGAGGGCCCTATAAACTTTTCATTTCTAATTAAATTCGTCCAGTGATGCTGCCCAAGCGAGTACTCTGGGCCTTTGTTTATGTGGAAAATTAAAATGCAAATACAATGGGATTTATTTCCAGGAGTGGAGGGATGGGCTGGCCCCTCTGGCTACTGGCCTCCAGGCCTCTCAGGCCAGGTAACTGCTTCTTTGGATGTGCCAACCCCACCCCCACCCCCTATGGGACACATTGTGGTGAGAAGGGAGAGGACAGAGTTCAAGGTCAAATAGAGTTAGAGATGAGAAGAGGATGTGGCAAAAATTGAAAAGAGGAAGAAAAAAGACAGGAGATGACCCCGAAATCTAAGAAGGCGTTGCCCTGCCCCCCTTCCCCTGCCCACTGCCAACTCATGGCTCTAAGAGAAGAGATCTCTCAGATCTGGCTTGTGAGTCGTGTCACCACAAGCTTCCACTGCAGCTCGGGGATGAAGGGTGTGCATGGGAGGGGAAATTTGGAGGAATCAGCCCTGTGAGGCATAGGTGGACCTCCTCCTAAAAAAACAAAGCGGTCACCTGCAGGGAGGGCCCTGGATTTATCTCCAGCCGTTTGAGGGGCGGCTGCTGGTTTCACCAGCTTGGTTTCACCGAGCTCTTCCTACCAGTGCCCAGCAGCATTGACGCAGGGCAGCGGAGCCGAGAGGCACACTCTGGGGGCACCGCGCAGGCACACTCGCACACACATGGCCTTCTCATGTGTGGGGACAGCCGGTCACTCACGGGAGTAAACAAATGTCCCCTGCACAGAGTCCTTCAACACCGTGATGCCTTTGATAAAAAGCAATAACCCCAAACACTGTTGAATAGAACGATCTAAAGTTCCTATTTACCAACACATAAATTAAGTCTAGTGGAGAGAAAACACGGGTCAGAAAAATCATGTGGGTAGATCAGTGGAGACACTGAGGGATCACCGCGCTACTATATGGATAAGAAAGCTGTAAACAGCATTAAAAAGGAGAGAGGGAAAGAAAATGGAAGTGGAGCCATGATAAAAAGCAGAGCACTAAATCACACACGGGGGTACATGTACAAAGTCACAAACCAGATTTACGCCAAGCGTTGCAAGATCTACAGCTTGGTCGGATCGCACGTGGAGATACTCTGTGCCCGGGCGTGCAGGCGTCCACAAAGTGGATGAGGCTGTGTCAGCATGAAGGGAATGGATTTGGCCGTAATCTGGGCCCTCCCTGTCAGACCAGTGAGACTGACCCCTCAGCTCCACGGTGCAGGGATCTGATGGGGCCGGCTTTGCAGACAGCGGAGGAAACACCCTTAGGAGGTCTTTAAAGGTCTTCGAACCCATGAATCTTTGTGAGCCAGACCCGCATTCTAACGGATGTCCAAGGCTGCAACCCATTCCCAGATAGAGTCTGCTTGACTAGTTTTGGTAGAGAGCTTGCTTTAGTCTCTTTTATTCTGAGTCATTCTCCTCCTTTTCAGTGTTCACTTGTGTCTCTTAGAAATGCATACGCACTTGATGACAAACAGGTAAATGTGACAAGTCCCAAACATCTGGACGAAAACCCAACCTGTAGGCAGTCCTCTGTGAGGGTTGTCAATTTAGAGACATCTGCATAATTGATCAGATTTCTTAGTTCTTATCCAGGCATCGACACTCATTTTCATTTCACTGGAGTTGCATTTCATGGGGAAACACCTGTTTGCAGAGGAAAATAGTCTAGGTGACAAAGTGTCATGGTTAGAAAGCATCTTTGATGCATTTGGGTCTGGTTTCTGGCTTACAAGGAGACGGTTCTGGTCTTGAGAGGCAGGTGGAGAGTTGGTGTTTAGAGAATTTGGTATTTGAACAAGCATAGCTGGTGGGCGCTCTCCCTGGAAAGCTGGTTGGGAGGGCAGATCACTTCGTTCAGATGAGGGTAAGCTGTCCAGTAGGCCTGGCTTCCCTAATGGAATCCACAGGGTTATCTTAAAGGAGAGTGTTTGGTTCTTAGGAGGCATGGTCTTTCATTCATTTATACTTTCATCTGTCCATTCAGAAAACCTTTGCTGAGCACCTGCTATTTGCCAGGCTGTTCACACAAACCTATGTAACCCAGATAATATAAGAAAGTGGGCTCTGGGAGCGATGGCTGGAGTTCGAGTCCACTTCCCTACTGACTGGCCATGTGGTTTTAGGTAAATCTCCTCTCCTCTCTGGACCCCGGTTTCTTCACGCATCTAACATGGGGCCCACCATACAGCTCTTTCGTAGGTTCTTGGGAGGGTTACCTGAGTTAATCCGCACACCTCGGCATTGCACCCAGCACCTAGCAAGTGTTCAATACATGTGAGTTGTTATTATGGCGGTCATAGTCACCAAATGGTCTTGCTCTGTGTCTACATCAACGTGTGTGACTTCTGGCTTGTGTGTGCAGTAACAGTGACCTCTTTTAAATAAATAAGCTTGAGCTGAAAGGATATTCTGTGAACAGAAATGTGTATCGTGAATGCCAGTGAGAATTACGGTCCACTACGATCCCGGCTGGATTTAGGAAAGGGCCTGTTCTATGTGTGTGCAGGGAAAAAAGCCCACGATGAGTCAGTTATCTGACCACTGAACAGAATTAGTCAGGTAATTGCCCCTTTTGTCCTCGTTGGTTGAGATCCCAGCCTCTATGGTTGTCCGTGTGTGTGCGTACATGTGTGTGTGTATAAACTTCCTATGCCTGCACACTCCTACTAGCCTACTAGTGGTTGAGGAGTTGAAGGTTGGCATTTTCTGGGCTTCATGACATTTTCATGGGTTGTGGTGCTTTGCATTTTGTCATTTTTTTTTAAAGATAAAGTGAAACAGTCATGAAAAAAAATCCTTATTTTATGGGTTTGAAGGGTTCCTCTGCTTCTTAAATGCCATAGAGGGAAGAGAAGGAAGGTAAACAGAAAGAGGAAGGGAAGAGAGGAGAAAAAGTAAAGGTAAGATAAGGATAAAGAGAGAGGAGAGGGGAAGTAAGCCAATATTTGACAAGTACAAACCAACCTGCTACTCTTGGCCCACATCTCTGTATGTTTCAGGGAAGCATGGGAGGTTGATAATCACTGCAGTTATTTTCGCTGTTAAGAGCTAGAAGATTTTATGGAGCAAATTCAGGAGAAAAATTTTACTTTGGGCTTAACGTATTAAGCGTAATAGCTCACAGTAACTGGACAAGTACAAATTCTACTTACTCTGTGCATAACAGGAGCAAAGATGAAAACCAAAGTTTTCCAAACTCACGATGATGTGCTCTGGTTCCCCATCTTTACGGGAAGGTCCATGGACTGAGCCCAGCACTCAGTCCCATTCTTGCCTATAGCTCTCCCTGCCCCTTTGGCCTGGGTAGGTAGCCAAGTTCAGCTCAATGGACTTTCGTAAGATCCACACCCAAATGCCTTCAGATTCACTGATCTGATTCTTTTCTTACCCCTTCCTTATTTCCCAACTTGACCCCATGATTTCATTATCCCTTATTTATACCTAGTGCCTGACCAACGTTCTTCTTTTTTAAATTAGAAAGGAAATCTTTTAAATGAGCTAAATTTGGATCCTGAGAACTCAATTATCTTGGGATTTTTTGTCATAACTGTACAATGTTTAAGGGCCACCATTTTCCTTTCGGCCTATTTGTCCTCACAGGGCCGGATGCAACCTTGGTCTGGAGATGGGCAGTGGTGAAATCTATCATGTCCCAGCTCCTGCCCCTGTCCAAACGGACCAGAGGACCAAGGAGGGAAGTAGCCCTCTCTCCATGCTACCTGACTGCAGTTTTTGCACTTCTCTGCTTAAACCACACACATACCTTTACTCATCTTAGGGTTTTATGTATATTAGCACACATGTGGATGTGCTTGTACACATGTGTAGGCAAATCTTATGGCTCCTTTACTTGGTAAGCCCTTATATTCATAATAATAGTAGCTAACAAGTGCTTTCTATAGCAGAAATCATTATAAGCATGTCGCATGTATTAATTGATTTAAGCCTCGTAAACAACCCCATAGGGCTTTATAGGATTGTTTGTAGGTGAAGTAACTGGAATACAGTGACGTTAAATAACTTACTCAGGTCACAGGCTAAGCAGCAGAACTAGGATTTGAACCCAGGCAATACTGGTTCTAAAACCCATGTGCTTGGGACGCCTGGGTGGCTCAGTTGGCTAAAACCCATGTGCTCCTCCAGCCACTCCCTGTTTCCTATTACTTTTCCATCAGAGAAAGGGCAGGTATCTACAGTCTCTTGTGGGGCTCTGTATATCTTACAGCCTCATGCCCTTCTCTTGACAAGTTCAGAACAGAGATCCCACACCCTGGTAGGAAGTCACATCTTTGAGGTGTTGCCTTACTCTCCTGTGCTGTGGGTGTGGCCCTGTGAGTGCAGAGGATGCTGGGAAGGAAGAAGGTGCTGATGGCCAGAGTCACGGAGACTAGTGAACTGGGGAGCTAGAATTCATGCTGGACTTGGGTTCACGTTCATTGGAATCGGGGAGTTTACTCCCATCCATCCTCCTCTTGTCAAATCAGGGACCCAGACTTTCAGTAGGCACTGAGTCCAGCTTCAGGCTTTGACCCTTCAGGCAGATGTAGGCAAGGTGGTACCAGGACCTGTGTCAGAAGTGTTCATGGATCAGGGGCAGCTGGCTTCCAACAGGACAGAACTGTGCATTTGGTCCTCGAGAAGAGATTCCCCCCCATCTCTAGAATCTTCCTTCTGGAAAGCAGCAGGGCAAACGACTAAGCTGGAGCAAGGTAAAAAAGCTAAAGGATGGGCCCTCTCACCCACCTCCCACAACCACACTGAGAAAGCAATTACCGAATCCTACACCACCACCCAGATCCAACATCATTACTCAACCCACATCACCAAGGAGACACCCATTAACCTAATCTCTGAGACATACATTACAAAAAAAAAAAAAAAAAAAGATGCTGATATGATCAACGAACACAGTAATTCAAAGCAGAAACCTAGACATTGCTGCTAAACAATACCCACATTCCTCCAGCTCAGTGTTACACAAAGTGCCGTCACCTCAATACAATATCACAAAACACCAAGTAACAAACCTTAAGCCAGCTGCAGGAATGCATCGGGGCACAATGCACTACAGCGTACACCCAACACAATTCAAACTCTCCATCCCACAGGCACACCCATACACAAAGGCTGAAATCGTGTGGCTGCCAGAGCAACAGCAAAGGCTGGTCACGCATGCGCAGAGCTGGAGCCGGTGCCGGGCCGTAGAGCCCCCAGCCCTTCTGCACGCCCAGCAGAAAATGGTCACGGCCACGGCCTCCCCGAGCGCAGTGCCCAGCCAATCCCCAGGCACAGCGCAGCCTGCCAGAAAGCAGCAGCGCCATCCTGTCTCTCCAGCAGGTGGATGTGTCCAGACCATCACCTTCAATAAGGCCTCTGGGCTCTGGTTGCTAGTAAGAGAATAAACTGTCCCCTGAGCCTGCTTCCTGAGACAGGACAAATCAGCTCTATCCTGGCTGGGGTTTAATAAGACTTTGCTGTTACTGAAAATGACAGAGCTCCAGGGATGGAGGGAGAGGTGGGGGGGGGGGGTGGGCCCGGAGCGGGGGCTCACCGAGCTGGGTGCAGGAATTCCCCTTCCTCCACCAAGCCCTGCCTTCGGTGGCCATTCCAGAGCTGAGGCCGTCTTGCTGGGTGTTCACTGAGTATCGATTCAGTCTGCAAGCAATTTTAATATTTCTTCAGGGACTTTCCAGCAACAGCACAAGTCATTAATTCACCCTCCCAAATTGCTTATTCAATAGCAGGAACATGGCTCCTGAATAAAGTCCCAGAATTTATGTGACTCGCACGAGTCAGGAGGTCAAACAACTGTTATGGAGCGAAGTTAAAAATCCAAATAAAATATTGACACTTTTTTGGGGAGGGGGAGGGGGGGAAGTAAAGGTATTTAAAATAGGTTTTTGTTGCAATGCCCCCAGGATAAAGAATGGAAGGAGACTGAAGACAAGTTGAAGTTTATAAAATCAATGGAATTTATTGCACATCTACTTGGCATTTAATAATTCTCTCATTTCCACATCCCCCCCACCACGTCCTAGCCATAGACAAAAAGATACACAGGTGTACAAGTGCACATCTATGCACATCAATACAGATGCATGGACCAATATAAAAACACAGTTGTGATGTGAGAATCCTAGATGCTCTGGAAAGGGACTGGTGCAGAATGTGACTGTGGCTTACATATTTGACAGAAATAGGCATAACTGGGGCAGAAATTCATGAAGTAGGTTTTGACAAATATATCTAGTATTATAAATTGTGGATCAATGCATCAGAGCCGACATGAAAATAAAGATACACTAAGCAGGGTAGTAGTTTCTAGAAACATAGAAACACTTTGGTGTGTGGTACCATTACACACTCACATACTTGATTCGGAAACTAAATAAGTAGATAAATAGATACAGAGAATTTGGAAATCTACACCCAAAACCTCCCAATGCATATAAATACTGAAACCATAGCCACTTAACTTAAAATTGTGGATTGTTTGTAACACAGATGCACTGCTCATCAAACACAGGGGAGAGGCTAAGCATGTTCAGAATCGCTCCTATACGCAGTTTCTGTCCATTGTCTACGCATACATTTGCTCAGGTGTCCAGAACATAGATGGGAAAAGACGAGGCCCAAATAGAAAACACAGATAACTGTTAATAAAGAAATTTCCAGAAGAGGTCATATTGTTCAGTCTAAAGACATTGGAGTCCCAGGCCTGCACCCAGAGTCTGGCTCCGGTGTTATTAAGCACTTGACCTTAGGCAAATTGCTCAGCCACTCTTGTCTCCTTGGTATCATAGAGAACATGCCTATTTAACAGAGTTGTAGCTAGGATTTAAATGAGCAGATGCATTTGTTACAGTGGCTGTCAGTGAATATGAAATAAGTTCTAGTTACTTCTTTTACTACTATTATGTGCAGCTCTTCTATCGGGCCAGCCTCTCCTAGATTCTACCATCTATTCTGGGTATGAGCTGTTCCACCCAGTGGTTAGCTGCATGGGTTCTGAAGCCAGGTTCCCCGGTTTAAATCCTGGTTCTGCTGCCTAACAGCTGTGTGCCCTTGGGTCAGTTACTTAACCTCTCTGAGTCTCGGTTTCCACACCTGTCCAATAGGGATAATAATCTTGCTAAGAAGTTGTGAGAAATAAATTAATTCATGTAAAGTGCTTAGCACAGGGCCTGGTACACAGTGAGTGTCTATTAGTACACTTCATTCCCAAAGATGTTATCCTTATCATTATTAATAATAACCTTCATTTGTTATTCAGCAAATAGTTTTTAAGCGCTAACATTCTGCCAGGCACCGTTGCTAGGTGCTGGAAATACATTAGTGAGAGAAATGGGTGTGATATCTGCCCATGTAGAGCTCAGGGTCTAGGGGAGGACTCAGTGTGAATTCAGTAAGCAAGGAGACAAGCTTTCAGCTCTGTGCTAGACCCTGAGGGCAAGAGGGGTGCGGAGAGAAATAGATTGGAAAGCCAGGGCGGAGCCAGATTGGGAAAGATTTTGAAGGCCAGGCTGAGGAATTTTGAATTGATTCTGTTGGTAATAGAAAGCAATTGTAGGGTTTAGCCACGTCACATTCTTTCAGGAGACAGACCGATGGATTGTTTTCGAATACTGGAGTCACTGGGCCAGAGGTGGGAGGGGCAAGAGGCAAGGAGGTCAGGCCCCACCTCTGCTGCTGCTCGGGGCACTTCCTCTAGGCTTCCTTCTGCTTGCCTAGGGAGGAGGGCTTGCCGGGGGTAGGACACGGAGCATGGGCAGGGAGGACTTGGTCCCAGCAGGGAGGCTACACGGCACCCCTTTCACCATCACATCTGGCCAATCTTCTAGCCTCTGGACTTCCCAAGCAGGACCGTGGGGTGAACAGCTGGTGGACCCCAGTTCTAGCCCGGAAGCCCTGACAGATGAGGGCAGGGCTCGTGGTGAAAGGAGCTAGTCTGGTCACGCTCTGGGCTTGGCATGCACTGCAGACTGGTTTCCAAATGGTTAGTTAAACACATTGCCCCTTAATTTTTAAACCTATGCATATCTTGAAGTTAAATCAATCCATATGCTTACCATTCATCATATAAACCATCACTATTGCCCCCTTGGGCCAGCCCCATGGCCCATCTAGCCTGGTAAATTGTATCTGGCCTGGGCTCCCGGGGACACGTGGTTGGGAAGCCCAGCATTCCAGCTCTACCGTGCTCTAGCCAGAATGGAAGTTCCTGCCAGAAGCTTCCCGTCTGCGGCCATGTTCACGCACAGACCCTGCCTGACCTGTGGGTGGTTGTCCACGCTGAAACCTGCAGGGGTCTGAGTGGGCATGGGCGAGCCACTCTGACCTGCACAGACTGCTGAGCAGGAGCCTGGGAAGATGACTTTGCACCAAGCACTTCCGGGCTGCAGTGGGGAGAGCAGGTTGGACAGATACTGTTTCGTCTGCCAGGGGGCGGTCCTGAATGTGAGGGCTTTGATTCCTGGGATGTACGGAGGGGAAATCCTTGTTCCTCAAAGTTCTCAGGAGGATGGGGAGGCAGGAACCATTTTTTTTTTTAAGATTTTATTTATTTATTTGTCAGAGAGAGTGAGCACAGGCAGACAGAGTGGCAGGCAGAGGCAGAGGGAGAAGCAGGCTCCCCGCGGAGCAGGGAGCCCGATGTGGGACTGGATCCCAGGACGCCTGGGATCATGAGGCAGGAACCATTTTTAGGGGAGGTGAAATTCTCCTGAATAATCTATGACAGTTCACTTGAAGTTCTGCCATGAAAAGTCTCCATCCAGCTGTTTGCGCTGTTCCAACTTGACTCAGGGCTCAGCCCGGGGACATGTAGCCTGCAGAGGCAGTTCTCAAAGGCCTGTGTTGAAACAGTTACGTGCAAAATGTCCTTTGCTGAAGCAAATATCCTTTGTCCTCTGGAATGATCCAGCCTCTAATGCCCAGGAAGCCCGAGGGCGCAGAAGGAGGCCCTGCCCACCACTCCCCTGGCTTGGTGGGCTGTGGGGCCAGCCAGGCTGAGACATTGTTGGCCCCTGGAGTTCCCTTGATTTACCAAATCAGGACAGACTTTCCCCCTGCGAGGAATGAAATATTTTCTGCAAAAACTCTGAAGTGGGCAGTCTACCCTAGGACAGTTTGAATTGATTTATACATGTGCATGGCACATGTATACAGACACCTGAATTCTTGCCCTAAAGACCCTTTCAGCAAACCAGTAACACGGCCAAGCCTGGGACCAACCTGCCGTTCTGCTAAGAAGTAATTTCATTGCGGGGAAAGCCGTCTGCTCCAGGCAGCCAGACAGGATTTTATGGGGACGTGTTTGGAGATCCCATGTAGATATCACGTTGTCAGCGGCTGGTTCCTACAGGTGTTATTACTCCCATTTTAGAGAAGGGAATACTAACTCTCAGGGAGCCCCCTACCCTTTGTTTCTCAGAGCACAACAGAAGAGGCTGGAAATAGAATCCAGGAGTTTGGATTCTGGGCTACAGGGCATTTCTTTTCTGGAGGTAGGCTAGCGTGGTGGTTACAGGTGTGGACCTTGCATTTAGTTTCCTTGAGTTCAAACCCCAGACTTGGCCATTTATTAAATGGGTGACGTTGGGCAAATTGCAACATGCCGTATCTCCAAAATGGGTTGTTGTGAGGATTAAGTAAACTGTTAGGGACACGTAGAGCATTGCCTAACGCATAGTAAATACTCAGTAGACAATGGATTTTATTCCTGGGGCTCCTGTTAAGGAAGCATTGCTCCTAGAAATCCTGACCAGCCTCGCCCTGGCTATGCTGTCACCTAACTCTCTCCAAGGTGAGCTGTCTGAGGTCACCTCGATGCTAATAGGACCTCTCCTCGTCTCCACCTCAGGGGAAGTTTTTGCACACCATTTATTATCATATAATACAATGCAATATAATATCATACATAACATAACATAATATGATGGGTAGGTTAACTTGGAAACCCTGAGGCGGACCGTGGATGGATGGATAGATGAATAGATACATTTGTACTAAGTATACATACATTATATCATTCTATTGATTTGTAAAAAGTTCCCGGTCTGCCTGGCTGTAATGAGATTTTTGAACTTTGCGTGGCGATCAATGAGTGGAATATTATTGGCCTGGAGAATTGATATACCTGCTCTCAGTGGCTTGTTCTGCTCCTAGGCTGCCCCGGCCCCCCAGGTGTACGATTCCAGCAGACACTTAACCTTTTTTACAGTGTCATCAGGCTAAAAGGAATCTAATAGTGACACAGGACTTGTGCTCAGCACTCTGCCACTATTGCTTTCCTGTCACAAATAATTTATAGCCTTCTATTTCCATCCCCGAGCCTGCACCCCAGCCCTGCCTCCTGCTTTCCCCCAGCTCCCAGGAATCAATAACCTCACACAGCCACAGTGGGACTATGGGGCGCAGAGAGACAGACGGACCCAGAGAAGGGAGACCCACAGATGGGCAGAGAGAGCCACGGGGCAGAGAGACGGAGAATGACACACAGAGGAAGGAAGGAGAGGAGGAAGAGGAAGTGAGAGGAGTAGGAGAACCAGAAGAGGAGGAAGGATTTCCTTGCCGCTTTCTTAGAATGTTGAGAGCTCCTCGGTTTCTCTATGAGTTTAGCAAACTGTTAATAGGAGACTCATTACCTGCTTTCATTCTAACTCACAGAGCTGATGAAACTGTTTTGATCTCCAGCTTGGTGGGAGGTGGAGGCCTCCTGGGAATTTAACCAAAGAAAGAGTGACTTCACCTGCCTTGTCATTTATCCTTGGAAGCACAGTCACGGCCGCCTGGCATCTACTGGGCCCTGAAGAAGCTGGGGCTCATGCTGTCTGTGGATCCCTCCCAGGGATCCTGGGCGGAGGGCCCTAGTCTGTCTCACTGCGTGTCTCTCTGATGCGCCTCTTTGCGGTCAGGCTACGACACCTGCTGCTTTTGCTTCTTGTCTTCTCGATGCTCTGTCGGGGGCCCCCATAGTGGCGGCACTGACCGGGCTGGACCATGTCAGCCTTCGAGGCCTCCTGCCTGCACCTGGCTCAGTCCCTAAATAGAAGGCAGCTGGCCCTGATGGCCACCCACAGGAACATGGCTACTCCTAGACATTGTTTTTATTATTAGCACTAGCATTTGCTGAGCCAAGCATCATACTAACCATCTGACATGCATTATCTTATTTAAACCTCACAACAATCCTGGGAGGTGGACAAGTATTATTATTCTTTTTTATAGGTGAGGGAGTAAGAAACTGTCAGAGGTCTCATTAGAGAAAGTCCCCTGAGCTGGGACTCAGACTCAGGCAGACTGGGCCCAGAGCCCACCCCCTTCATCCCTTTACCCTAGTGACACCCTTGCGAAGCTCCTCAAATGCCTCCTGCTGGGCTCAGGCCAAGCCGGGAAAGGTTGGAGAGGAAGGGCCCATCCTTGTGAAGGAGAACATGCTGGAAAAAGAAGTAGGGAGCAGGGGTCCTGACAGGGCCGTTTTCCCGTGGCAGTAAGAAATGGCACTTGCTAGCTGCCTAGTAGAGACATGGGCTCCCGGACTCCCCACTGATGCCCCCAAAGAGCTTTACCTGCACACTTGACTTGAGGGCCAGACCCGCCTGGGGCCGTGGAGGACATGCATGTGTCTGGCTGTCTTGCAGTGCCAAGAATGAAAAAGATGGGGAAAGAATGAGGAGAAAGTAGTATCAGACAGTCACCCACAGAAGTCCTATACTTTATCTTTTTAAGCTCTGGTGATAATCCCTGGCTTTGTCAGTCATGTACAGGATTCCAGGTCAGCAATCAGTAACCACCAGGTATCCACGATTCCAGTTCTTAAATTTCCCCAGATCAGCTCTGGATTCTAGCAAGTGTCCACTTCCTGGGGGGGCATGGATGGACACCAAGAAGACGAGTAACTCACGCAGGCGCCCTGCCCAGCTCCTCTCCCAGGATCCCCAAGCCGCTGTCAGGAAGTAGTGATTTTCCATCACTTGCTACCTCAACTAAATCTACACCAGTGCCCCAGGGGTCAGAGGTTCTTGGTAACAAAGATAGAAACTCCGTAAGGCCATCCAGTTATCTGAGTCAACCAGCCCCAGCCCTGGGGTTTCCTTAGTCCAGGGCTCACCAACCTGCAGTCCAGAGCCCCCACACAGTAGGCCCAGTGAGATCCCAGAAGCTTTTGCTGCAATGAATTCAGAGTGGCTGCTCTGAGCTGCACAGCCCCCTTCTAGACTTTTCCTATAGACTATTCTCAATGGGCTTCAGCTCCTGTCTGATCTTTCCCATTGTGATTATGCTCCAAACCTTCCCCCAGCTCTAGGGAGATGAACTTGCCTTTTGCTGTGCTGAGAGAGAGGAGCTGTAAAAGCTCCTTTTCAGAGCTCTTAGCCACCTCAAAATGCACCATCTCTCGCCAGCTCTTCCTGCTGCCTCTCCTTGCTCTGCCTTGTTCTCCTAGTCATCTGCATTCTGCCGGGCAACTTCAGGCTCTCCCCCTAGTTCTCCCTCCTCAGCCTGCCAACATATCCAGGTCCTTCCTACCTTAAAAGGCCTTCCCTCCCCCTCAGCTGCCAGTTCCATCCACTGGTTTCCACAGTTCCTCTCCTTTCCTTTCCTACAGACTTCTGAAGGCACTCGTGTCTACTTTCACTGCCTCCCTCTCCTCCTGTTCACTCCCTAACCTCTTTCTGTCCTGTCCCAGTTGCTTTAATGAGACCGCCGTCCCCCAGATTCTCAAATCTGTGCCTCTTATTCCCAGTACCCTCTAGTCTTTACATTGTCATTGATGCTGGGAATTATACTCCTTTTGGAAACGTTCTTCACCAATGACTTAGGTGAAATGGCCCCATTGTGATCCTGCCATTTCCAATGTGACCAATTCTGAGCCCTCCACGAGGTCAGGTTTTTTTCCTCAGCCTGTGAAGGTGGGTGCCCTCCAGACACCCGCTCCTTAGGTCCCTTGTCTCTATCAATACCCTTTTCCTTGACAGTCTAAGATCTGTGTCTGCTGTGCCAGCTGGACACTCCCTTACCACCCCAGACACTGCAAGCCCAAGACAAAACCAGCTACCTCCTTCCCTATCCTCTCCTGACAGCGGCACAAAGCACCAGCCTGCCTTTTCCCCAGAACTGAGGGTCTTAGGGCCGTGGTTGACTCCAGCCAGTTGCTAAATCCTGGTCATTCTGCTTTCACAGTGTCTTGCGGACTCTTTCCTTTCCTTCCTGAGACCTTGTGCCTGTGTGCTGCCTTACCCGGATCTCTAATTTTGAGATCACTCCCGGCTTGAGACTCACTCTAACCCTGGCTGCTGCATGTTGACAGAAGTGTGACAAAGTCACGGAGAGCACCCGTTTTAGGGACGGAGTTCTACCTCCGCCCTCACCAACAGTGTGGTCTTGACTGAGCCACTTAACCTCTGTCAGCTTTGGTTTTCAACCTGCAAAATGAGAATAGTATCTACTCGGGAAGTTGTTGGGAGAAGGAACCGTCGTATGTATAAGTGATATAAATTGCGTATAATTAGGGCACCTACTAGATGATGAACAGATGGAAAATCACTTTTACCATCATTACTTCCAAGTTTTCAGCCTTATTTCCTCTTTCTCCTTTACGTACCTCCACTGCTCCTGGCTGGTCAGTCTGGGCTTTAACCCCTAAAACCAGCTTGGCTTCCATGCCTTTCTCCTCCCTTCCTCCAGCACCTGCTTATAATGCTCCCACCCTACCCTGCCACAGCCGCTTTGCTCATCTTAGAACCGTAATGTTTTTCACTGGGAAGCAGCCCTTCAAGATCCTGTAGTCCCACCTTTTTACTTTACAGCTGAAGAAACAGAGGCCCCGAGACACCGATGGGTGAGCCCCAGAGCTCTTGTGGCTGTTGAGAGGCAGAGTCAGAAGCAGGACTCAGGGCCCCTGCCAGACCACCTGCTGCCCCTTCCACTTCTCTCCCTGCCCTCGGTCGCTTCCACCACCTGCTGCCCCTTCCACTTCTCTCCCTGCCCTCGGTCGCTTCCTCCGATCAGCCCTGCCCTCCCCTGAAGGTCTACGTGAAGATCTACTTCCTCAGGGACTTCTTTCCCAGTCCCCCACCTGCAAGGGGCTGCGATCCTCCTCCTCCTCCTCCTTCTAACGTTTACTTCCAGGCCCCTTGGGGCTCCTGAGCTTTCTCTGGATGTGTGTCCTCGCTCCATCCAGCTTTACCTCTAGCACAGTGAGGCAGGAGCCTTATCTCTGTTCCCGTGAGCGCTCACTTAAACCAGAGCGGGGTCTGCTCACGGCTTCTGACTCACCTGGCTGGTTTGGGTGAACTTGGCCCCCACACTTCTGTGTAGGGAGGGGCAATGCCATGGGAGAAGCTGCTTTCAAGGGTACCTATTTGGACTAGTGGGCGAAGGGGAGCATTCCTTGGTCTTGGCATTGGTCTTGTGCATCACTGAGCCGTGGGCTCCTCAGATCACTGACAAGCAGGCTCATCCCAGCCCTGGGGTGTTTGATCCCAACCCCGGCCCCCGCCAGAGCATACAGGGTGGGTGCCAGATTTTTCAACTAGGCTAGTAAAGACGCTGTGATCCAAGTAAGACCCCAGAAAAGCAAATCATTGGGCCAGCGAGCTGGGCAGTGCATGGACACAGGGAGAAGCTTTTCAGGCCCTGGGATTTGGTGAAGGGACCGTGAGCTATGCTGGACTTCCAGGCACAAAAAGGGCCACCTGTGACCCAGCCCTTTCCTGGTTATTTTTTTTTAGCTCAAGACGTAGGGAAATCTTACTCTGTCCCCCAACTCTGAAGGACTGTGGTACAGTCCCAATAGGAAAGCCAGCTCCAAAATGATCTCCAGACCCAGGGAGTCCTGTTCAGAGGAGCTTTGCATGTGGTCGAGGAGGGAAGGGAGGGCAACAAGCCACCAGGGCCATCCCCACCCCCAGAAAAGGGAAGGATGCTGTGCTCCACTCACTCTGCTGCCCCAGTCCTTGCCACCGAAAATCAAGCTGCGGCTCAGACAATGCACACCGCAGGAGAGCATGCAGACCGCCTCGGTCCAGCTGCACTAGGCTGGTTCTGCAGAGCCCTGGGGCTGGAGGGGGGGGTTTGACGGCTTATGCCTCGAAGCAGTCAGCAAGGGGAGCACACGGAACCCTAGGGATGAGGAAGGAGCTGGGAAGCTTGGGAGAGGCCCTGTGCAGGGCTGGGCTGGAGCTGGTGCTGGCAGGAGTAGGCATGTGATGTGTGATGCTGTTTTGATGCTGTTGCAGGATCATCAGGACCAAAGTTCAGCAACCTTTCCACCCAACGCCGGATGGGGCTGGGACAGGAGTGACTGCCCCCGGCCACACCATTGGTAAGAGGCCTTAAGGAAGGGAGGAGGCGGGGGGGCCTCATCTAGGAGAGCCAGACACTCTCCCCTGCCGCAGAACGGTCCACCTGCCCATCTACCTGAGGTCCCAGGCCCTCTTTCCCAGCCCACACTCTTCTTGAGCTCCTAGAGGTCAGGATCTCCCCAGGAGACTCACTCACCAGAACCGTTCTCTGCCTTCTGCCCACATCTCCTGGCGGCTCCTTTTCTGTCTCTGTCTCTGTCTAAATCAAGATTTTCCTTTAGCTTTTTAAAAAAATATTTATTTATTTGACAGAGAGAGACACAGCGAGAAAGGGAACACAAGCCGGGGGAACGGGAGAGGGAGAAGCAGGCTTCCCGCTGAGCAGGGAGCCTCATGAAGGGCTCCATCCCAGGACCCCGGGATCATGACCCGAGCCCAAGGCAGACACTTACCCTGAGCTACGCAGGTGTCCCCATCCTTTAGCTTTTCCTCTCCCCCTTCCACCTCCTCCCTCATCTTTTGTTTTTATCTGCTTCTGTCTCCACTTGCCTCTTTCTCTCCTATCTACCTTCTTACCGCATGTAATTTTTCAAATTCTTCTTCTCTTCTCCCCTCCTCTGCTTTATCTCTTTTCCCTCCTCTCTCTACCTTTCCCTTTCTCTGCATGTGTGGCTCTGGATCTGTTCCCCCCTCTCTGCCCTGCTCCTCATGGCCTCTTTCCTCTTAACCCGTCTCTTCTTGATCTGTCTCTCTCCCCTCCTGTCTGTACTCTGCTGCTTCAGCCTCCTTCTGTACTGATCCTTGCTCATGGCCTCTCAGAGACATGACCCAGGCCCACCGCAACCCCAGCTAATGTCCCCTGCCATATAGTCTTCCCTTTGACCCAAGGGCCCTTGATGGGGCTGTAGCCATAGATGTGGCCTGGGGCATAAGGGACTGAAATGTGGTTCTACTTCTCCCGCTGCCCCTCTTGGCAGCTGTCCCCTTCTGTCTGGACCAGCAGGAAGTAGAGTGGCTGGTCCAAGCCCTCCTGAAGTTGGCAGGAGCCGTAGTTTCCGAGGCCATGTTACAGTGTGTGCCGGGAAGCAGGGCCGGGCCAGGCTGTACCCGAGTTGATCACTGTACAGTGAGTGTTTTCACTAACCTGTGCCCTGAGGGAGAAATGAGGAGCTTCTCAAGTGATTTCAAGTCCAGAAGCAACTGGTAGAGAGGAGCCACAGCCTCCTGGGCAATTATCACGCCCATTCTTGTATCTCCTAGAGGGTCAGAGACAGAGCCTAGAAAGCCGCTGCCTCTGAAACAAAGTTGGTAAAGGCCGGCCCAGGAGCCTAGAGACCGTGAGCTGGGGTATGTTTAGCAGGGTCAGGCCGGTCCCAGGGGTGACTGGCTATGCAGGGAGGCCTGCTAGGAGCTGCGCTTTCTGCAGAAACACCAAGTCACTCTTGGGATTGAGTCAGGGTTAGTGTTTCCCTCCACCCTCAGGAAGTGAGATGAAGGGCCCAGAGGAGTCTCTGGGGTGAAGACCTGGGGCTGTAGAGCCCTGCGCTCCCCGTAAACCTCAGAGGACAAAGGGGACTATGAGCTCCCCGTCCCTCTTACTGCCTCTGCCCCTCTCTGCCCCCAGCCCTGGGGTTTCAGTCTGCGATCACAGCTGTTATCCTGATGGCCTTTCCTCCTTACTCTCATCCAGTTCCCAGTACGGCTTCCCCTCCTGTTTCCAGCGCCTCCAATGATCCAGTGGGATCCTACTCCATCAATGGGATCCTGGGGATCCCTCGCTCCAATGGTGAGAAGAGGAAACGTGATGAAGGTAGGGAGGAGGGAAGAGGCTTGGCTTCCCTGTGCATGCTTTGTCCTTGGACTCGGAGCTCCGGTTTCGGCCCGGCCTCGCAGCTGCTCTGCTGTGAGATCAGTTTTAGTAGCAAAGCCCAGGTCCCCCCACTGCCCTGCTGGCTCCTGGAGAGGGAGGCAGGCTGCTGGCCATCAGCTTCACCATCTGCTCTGCAGCCTCAGCGGCCTCCTCTTCCGCTGGGACTGCCCCTAACATCCCAGCGGGGTGCAAGGGTGAGAGCATGAGCCCTGTATCTTCGGAGTGTCAGGAAGTTGGGAGACAGCTGATCTCTGACCCAAGGATTAAAGACCAATCTGCCTTTGTTCTTACCTGATCCCAACCCATCAGAAGATGGGGGCATGACATCACATGCAGCTGACCCAGGTGTCCTTTCTCTGTGACACATGGATTCTGCACCCCACCCCGCCCCCACCAAAACCACTCAGGAAGCTGGACATGGGCCTTCTGTACCCCATCGTATGGGAGGAGACACCACTCAGGCTCTTGTCTGCCCCCTTCCCCCACCTCCCCGTTCCAGGTAATGCTTCAAGGTGCGACCAAGACCCGTTGGGCAGGGAGTTCAGGAGAGGGAGAAATGAAGAGGAGGAAGAGGGGAAAGGACTCGAAGAGGGAGTGCTGGCCAGGAGCTTGGGAGAAGGCGTTTTACAAATGTTGAGATATGAGGAGTCCCTTGGTGACCATCTGATTCTCTTCCGATGAGAGGAAGGTCCAGGGCACAGGGCCCACAAGCCCAGGCCGGTGGAGACACCAGTGTCTGGAGCCTGCTTCCTGTCCTGGTCTCATGGTCCCTGCTGGGGAAGCAGCAACCTTCTGGTCTAGGGAGGGTGTATGATTTTAAGGGGACCTCCCATGAAATAGAATCCTCCAGAGATGAACATAAAGGGGCACTGCATATCCCATTAGCCAGGACAGTCCCAATTTATGCTTTTTGTCTCTGCATCTTGGCCCATTGGCATCTCTTTTTTCTCTAAAAAATGTCCTGTTTGGACAATAAATCACATGGCCATCCCAAGCATAGACAAGCCTTTGATTGGGATAGCGTTCAAGGGTAAGGAATGGAGAAAAGGGACAAAAGTGAGATTCCCTGGGCCCAGGCTGAGGGCAAAGAGAGTGTGAAAGCCCCAGCCTCCAGCAGAAGGGACGGAGCATGGGAGAGGCCTGGGTCTGGCAAGACAGTGATGACCTGGTGCTGGCCTCCTTCCAGAAGCCCTAATGGCCTCGTTTCACAGGGAAACAGCTTGTCTGGCTCTATTTCTCCTTCTTCCAAAATATCGAAACCCATTTGGCTGCCACGGCCTTTGCCACTCACTAAATTTCATTGTGGTTGTTTTGGCGGCAGCCCCTGATGGGCAGGGAGAGGCTTCCGGAAAGGCGCTAGGTTCCAGTCCTCCCTGGGGGCTTCCCACACTCCAGCCTTAGCCAGGCGCCCTGGCACCCTGAGTGGTTTGGAAGATTCTTCCCCAGACCCCAAGGGTTCCCCCTTTCACCACCAGCCCCTGCATTTTTTAGAGTGCGAGATGTCTACCAGGCGGGGCCGGGGGAAGCCCTAGGACCCCACTCCCCTGTGTACTGTTCCTTTGTGTCTGTGTTTGGGGCCAAACATGCGCTGTTTCCTGGGCTCCTGTGGTTCTCCTGAGAGGAGGCCAGTGCAGGAGGCTGTGGCCATCCAGGGTTGGGCCCAGCCGCCCCAGAACAGAGCGCTCTCCTCCCTGCAACTGACCACCTTCATTGTTTCAAGTCAATTCAATTCAGTGAACCTTTCTTGTGCATCAGCGGCAAGAAAGGCTTGGTGCTGGAGGACCCCAAAGCAGAACAAGATATGATTCTTGTCCTTAAGGAGCTTACAGTCTAGTGGGGCATGTAAATCATGTGAGCCCAGAGAGCAGAAAGGCCCATCAGATAGTTGTGTTGTAATGGAGGTCTGGGCCCAGGCCATGGGAACCCAGAGTCAGGAGGGAGTAGCCTGGTGGGAAACGGCTGCATTTCAAGGAGGGGCTTGAATGATGGGTCAGAGGCATGTTTGGAGACAATGGCAGTGTGAAATTCTGTCTGGTAGACTGTGCCTTGTGACCAGAAGGGGCTGTGGTGGGAAGACTCACGTGTGCTCTAGCAGGGCTAAAGGGGTGAGAGAGAAAGGCTGGGAGGGAAGGCTAAGGCTAAGTGCATGGGTTAGGGCCACAGGAGATCAGCTCGAGACCGGACCATGTCCTTTGTTCTGCAGACATGAGTAGCCACTGTAAGTGTCTGAGCAAGAAGGGAGAAGAGCAGTGCTAGGTTTGGGAAGGCCATCCTCCGGGCAGGGTGACTGTGATGGCAGCGGGGAGATAGCTCAGGAAGCAGTTGGCATCTTCTAGGTGAGGGCTAATGGGAGCTCTCGGTTTCCCCTATGGCTTAAACACCTACCTCCTGGGCCCAGCCAGGTGACAAGGAGGATCCGAGGCCCTACTTCTTTTGGGGTGCGGGGGGATGGTTCTCTTGCCTTGACTCCCGCTTCCTCTGACCAACCCCAGCACAGGTGGAGCCGCCATTTCCCTGGTAGAGGGCAGCACCTGTGAGGGAAGCCCGTTCTCCCTGACCTGCCCCCGTGCCCACCCCGGGCCGCTGCACACAGTTGACCTGTCGGTGGGATCCAGGTGGAAGGGAGAGGAAAGGAGAGAGCAAAGGCAGACCTTTTGCAGCTCTGCCCCCTCCCCCATCCTGGGTGCCTCCAAGCAGCCAGGCCCAGTTTGCATTAGGGAGCAGCTCAGATGATTAAGAATAGGAGAGATAATTATGTGTCAAGATGATGTAGCCCAAGTGTGCGGTCAGGCCAAGGTAGCACAGCAGCTGGCAGGCCGGTGGCAGGAGGCGGCCTCAGGCACGGGCTGCAGACACCCAGGTGTGTCCTTCAGCCACCAGGCGTGCGGCACAGGCTACAAGGAAACTGACCGGGGTTGGGGGTGGGGTGGGGTAGTGCCCTGCAGGGCACTGGTATGGGAGTGGGGATGCATGCCAAGGGACTAGACCTCCAGGGAGCAGAGGGGCCCATCTCCCTCCAGGAGGACCCCGCCGCCCCTCCCTAGGCCCATGCACTGTGGCATATCTCTAGAAGTGCCGTACCCCGAGGGCAAGCCATGAGCTTCTCTGTCCTCAAGGAAGCTGCTTGGGCTCCTGCCTCTGGGTACAGTTGGGCCTATTCTTCAGCTCTAACAATGTCACGGTGGTGGGCATTAGCGAGGACAATCTCTGCAGCATGTGCTGGCATTATTGGAGACAATCTCAGCGGTAGTTATTGGTGTTCACAGTGATAATACCCAGAGCATTATTGGCATTGGCACTTGGAATACGGACGGCGTTATTAGTATCTGCAACAATCATATCTGTGGAGATATTAGTAAAGGGCCGATCAGCTGTGACTCCGGGGAAAGGGGAACTGACAGTGTCTGTGAGCCTGCCTGAGATGCCTTCTCATGCCATTGGAGGTATGGGAAAATCCCTGGACTTTCCTTTAAGACATGTGCTAGTCAAGAAGCTTTGACACTGTCCACCTACCTGAGTCCAGGATCTCCCAGAATGAGACAGGGAGATGGACCAAGGATAGACGAGGAAGCTATGTCACAAAGCATCCAGAAGCCAGGCTCTCCATCAGTCGGAGAAGGTAGATCCCCAGTTAATGCCCTGCTAAGATCCTTACCTCGTTTTGGCTACGATTTCAGTTGAGTATATTAGAGTCCCTTGAAGGGACACTGCTTCCCTGAATACTGTATGCCCTGGTTTATGTGGCTGGGAGATAGAGACTCTTGTATTTTTTTCAGGCTGGAAAACCAGAATCCTTTGCCTTCACCTAGTTGCTTTCGGCCATAGCCTAAAGCACTGCTGTCCATGCATGTTGTTGGCGCACGGAGCAATTACATAACTTGTCCAAAAATCCAAATGAAGTCATAAGGTATAAGACTGGTTATCCGTGTGAAGGAAGGCTTGTTGGTATCACCCTTTGATGTGTGGGCTTGCTGGGGGCCGTGATTTTGCATTCCATTAATTAGGTGCACAATGAGTTGTGCAGTTAAGACTTGGTGCCCAACCCCGTGCAGGGGTGTATTTGCAGACTGGGCGGGTTGCAAGGAAATGGCTCAGTCCTGTCACATATAGCCATAACTGGAAAAAGAGCCTTAATTCCTGAGTTAGGTGTTGCTCCGGTTAGACGTGGAGCAAACGGGGGGATTTGGCGGGGGCAATGAGCAGCACCTTCCCGGTCCAGGAGCCTTGGCTTCGGGCAAGAAGAGGCTGCAGGACCCCAGCCCAGCAAGGAGGAGGACGAGGGTGCCAGGTGGAGGCAAGCAGGCTGTCCCTGGAGTGGCGTGGCTGGACGGTGTGGCTCAGTGGGGAAAGGCGTGGGCCCCTGGAGTGAGGCCACCCCCGGGTTGGAATCCCAGTGGCTCAGGCAGATTGCTTACCCTTGATCAGCTCAGTCTTCTCTGTACAACGGAGATGGCATCACACTCACTTCAGGGGGACTGTGGAGAGGACCACACAGAAGCACGGATACAGTGTTGAGCCAACTCCATCTTGGAAGGCAGGTCGTCGAGGGTCTGCGGGAGAGGACCTAATCGGCAGGTTTATACTTTGAAGGAAAGTGAAGTCATGTCAGAATAAAATCTATTTGGGCCCACGTTCCCTAATCTTGGTGCAGGAACCTGACACTGGGACAAGCTCACAGGGATGGGGCCAGGGAGTGGAGGAAAGATGTCCAGCCACCCGTGTGTGATCGGGAGGACCTTTGTCCATCTCTGCGTGGTCATTTGCTGTGTGGTTATCTGGGTGGGCCACGTGTTCTCTCTTAATGTCCAAAGGCATTTTAGATGCGCATAATTAAATCTAGGCCCCCTTCTTTTCTAACATGGAAGCATCCCTCCCTCTCTCCATTGCTGTGCATTTCTGCTCTCACATGTAAGTGTATTTATTTAGCTAGGGAAATGTGTGCGTGTTGTTTTATGGACACCATATAATTTTTTACGTGGCTTATGCAAATATGGGTAAATGTGCGTTTTCCACCATTCTGAGATCTTTGGGTGAAAAGGGGCGTGGAATGCCTGTATGGGGTGGGTGTGCAGTCTTCTGGGTAGTGTATATACTTGAAGAGACCGCCAGGTGTGAGCAGGTGCGTGTCTGCCAGCACTAGTGAGCAGAGAGAGCTCTAGGCCAGGCCTGAGCCTTTTAAGGCTCCGAGGTCCAAGTCCACAGGTGTATAGAGTGTCACCCAAAAGGCCCCATAGGCACCACCTTGCATTCTGGAGGCAAAAGGGTGGGCTGTCCTGAGCCTGCCTCCTGGTTTGCCTGGGGCCCAAGGCTGGGGAGACTGAGGCTGGGAACCCTTACACCCTCAGGCTGTGTGGGAGTTATCACTCAGAAACCTCACAGCCCTTGCAGGAGGAGCCTGGTCTCCCAATCTCCGGGTCTTGTCCCCAGTCTTCTACCTGCCTGTCTTTCGGGATCTCTCAGTGTCTGTCTGTCTCTTATTTGCTCTAGTCGAGGTATACACTGATCCTGCCCACATTAGAGGAGGTGGAGGTTTGCATCTGGTCTGGACTTTAAGAGGTATGGGGGACAGAGGGAACATGGCGTGGGGGTCAGGGGACAGAGCTGGGGGGTGGCGGTTAGAGATAATTCAGAGGGTGGGCTCCTAAGAGCCAGGGAGCAGAAACGAGGAGGTGGGTCAGGCTTCCACTGGGAAACCAAGAGGCTAACAGAGTCTCAGGGCTCGGATCACTTCGGCCACGGGCCACTGCCGGGTTTTGGGGGCTGAGGCCCCAGCAGCCTGGAGGGTCAGACACTCCGTGGATGGGGGGCACTTTTTCCAGCCCTTGGAAAAACAAAGAACAGATCGGGTAGTAAAACAAAAGCAAAGGAGACCTGGAAGCACCTGACAGCCCTAATTCATCACGGCCCAAGTTTTTTCCTGTGTTCCCATTATATTTGTTTGTAAAAGTGGAAATCAATTTTGAAGGTAATTTTCTGGAAAGAATGGAAGGGAGGTGGGAGGGCCGGATAAGGCAGAGATGGTAAAAGGAAAAATTTAGGCCAGGCACAGCCCAGGGGCAGCTCTTGGCAAGGTGAAAGAAAATTGCATATTCAATCTCCATCCATGAATCTCCCTCACTGCTGCCCGCCTCCTGCTTGAAAACAATGAAGGCTTTTTCCCAACGCTGGGCAGGGCCTCGGTATCAGCCTCACTTTAACTTCAGGGTCATTAATTCCCTGATTATTGAAGGAGAAGAGAGGGTTGCAGCATCGTCAATTTCGAAGGCACCCCCCCCCCACGACTCCCCCCCCATGTGATCGGGCCCTGGCTGGGCTGGGGTGGGGGGCAGCCGGGGTGAGGTAAGGTGTTGTTTCCAAAGAGCAAAGGGGTGGGGAGGGAGGAAATGGGGAGCCAAGCGGACTGGGGGGAAGGCAGGCAGGAGGAGGGTGGAGGAAGGCAGTCATTACTGCATACCTCTGTTGTGTTGTTATTGCAAATTAAAAGTAGCATGTTCCACTCCACAGCTATCTTTGGGGAGGGAGGGGCACCAAGGGAGGTGGGGGATCTTATCATTGCTTCTTCAGCAGACCAGCCGTGGTGTCACCGTGTGAGGTGACATTTGAATTTACAATTCCGCTGAGAAAAGCCATTAATTCACAAATTAACATTTCTCCCTCTCCCTCTCTCTTTAACACTCTCTCCCTCTCTCACATGGATGTGCAAGCAATTGAAAAGACAAAGGAAATAGCCTTAAGGAAGAGACTTTACTGCTAGTCTGTCTGTGCTGAGATGGCTCCCCCTGCTTCCAGATAGATAAACCAATTACCTGAGCCGCCCTGCTCCTGGCCGCCCGCGCTCGCCTCCTTTTGTAGGCGGCTGCAGTGGCCGGACTACACTCAGGGTAGCTCATTAATGTAAAGCAGGCGTGCCCTGGTCACCAGTCTCTCTTCTCCACTCTCTTCTTGGAGGGGCAGCGGGAGGAGTGCTGGTGTCAGAAGAGGCAGATGAGGAGGACCCCCAGCCCCCCTCACCCCCTGGGGAAGAGGAGAGGCTGCCTGGCCCTGGGACTTCCCCTGTGCCTCCTGGAGGAGGCCGGTGGGGGACGGCCGCAGGTGGGCTCTGCTTGGGAGGCTGGCGTGAGGCAGGAGCCAGAGCCTGACTCCCTCCGGCCTTTTGGTCCAGATGCCAAGGATGGCCAGAAGCAGAGAGCAGTCGGAGTGCAGCTTGCGTGGGCAGAACCTAGGGAAGTTTTGCAAAGCATAGGCCCTGTTAGTGGGACAGGGTTCTCTGCCGAGGGAGCTGGGAGGGGCTACCAAGGAGTGTCCAGGAGACACCGTGTTGCAGAATCCTTAACCGACCCAGCACCTGGGTGCAGCCATGTCTGCATACCCCTTCCTCCTTCCACACCTACGTCCCCAGCCCTCGGCTTCCCTTCTCAAAGAATACCACCCCCCGCCCCACCAACCCAGGAGCACGGAGCCCAGAGCCCGGGGTGGTGTGCTCTCAGAACCCTTGTGTCAGCTTCCATCCTGGGCAGGAAATCACAGAACCACTGTGAGAGCTTTCGCTCTCCTCCACGCCCTGGCCAGGCACTGTAAGAAAACATTTTGCTGGCAGAGGGAAGCCGAACAGAGTTGGAATTTCTCTAAGGAGAGGTCCTCTGCGAATTATGGCTGGAAGGATATGATTTCACATCCCCATACGACCTCACCCAGGTCATAGACTCTGCCCCTCATGAAGCAGATCTTGTGAAAGTCCAGAAACCAATCTACATGAAGGCAGTCATCTGTCTGGGCAAGTGTCCGAGTTTAACTGTATCCACAAAGCTCAACCTATGTTCCTTTTCCAAAAAATTGTCAAAACCTGGCTAATGTCCACTCCAGTCCGAGAAAGAGTTAAGACACTGAAGAAAAAGAGAAATCCTCTTATGAGCACACACTCGTTGTTATGATTCTATCTTCCCAGTAACCTGGGAGATCAGACCATTGGTACCCGAGAGGGGAGTTTCTCTGAGATGGATCACCTATTTTAGCCCCCTTTTCTGGGTAATGTCGGCCATGAGCCTGTTGAACACTGATCATATTGTTACCCAGAAGTAGGGGTAGGTTATGTCGATATTTTATTTGGCGTCTGTGCACCTGTGGACTTGCTTTTGTCTGTGGGGAAGGACCAGGGTTTGGCCATGGCTCTGTGTACTCAGCCAGGGTGTGTGGATTCGTACGTAAATCTCTGCGTTCACCCCAGAGACCCGCAGCCAGATCACTAAGCGGTGTGGTTCCCCAGCCAGTTCATGCCTCTGTGAAGAGTTGTATTTGCTTGTTTGAGGAAGACCATTGAGATCTAGCACAACAGAGACTTTTCTTCATAAGGAGCTGGGACAGACAGGTCGCCACTGCGCTCAGGAGAGAATGGACAGATCTGCCGTGGAGAGGTTCCCTGTGTCCCTCTACCATTGGAAACCGGGGTGGGGGTAGTGTCGTACCCGAACTTTCCCGGCCAGGGCCTCAGGTCCTCTTGCTGCCCCCTGTGCACGTGTGTGCATACACCCCCGTCTTGTCAGAATGTGTCTTCACCTCCAATCTTCCCCGCAGCAACCCCCTTCCAGCCCTGAAGGTAGGCATCAGTCTCCTTCCTCCACTGGCAAGGGCACCAGGGGAGAAATCCGCTGCCTCAGCTCTGCCCTTCTCCCCCAAGTGCAGGCTCTGGATGTGGGAGGGAGGAGCCGGGCCCTGCTGACCCTGGGCTCCCCTCCCCAGGCACCTCCTCCTCCTCGGCAGGCCAAGGGGCAGCTGCAAAGGGCAGGGGCGAGGGGGACACTTCAGGAAAAGGGCTTGGGAGGCAGGCAGGCCAGACGGCTGCCTGCCTGAGGAGTGGGTCTGAGCCTGCTGGCTGCCCACGGAGGAGCCCTGAGCTCAGAGTCTTCCCTGTCTGCCCTCCCCCGGGGGACCACGGTGGTGGCCCGTGCCCGCGGGGACTCTCCGGGACCCTCCCCATCCTGCCCTGGGTGGGGGCGCAAAGGCAAGGAGGGTGGGGGAGGGCTGGGCCTGGCTCTGGGGCTGGGAGACAGATCACGAGCCTCTAGCTGAGTTGCAGGAGAGCCAGTAATTCAAACCATCCTGACCCTTCGGTGAACCTGAACCTGCTGACCTTGACAACGCCAGACAAGGGAGGCCTCACAAACCTCAACCTGCACGAAGGCCTCGCCTTCGCTCCCTCCCTTCCTTGGAACCCCAGGGCCCAGCCTCCAGGTGGCTCCTCATTTGGCTGTCCCCACCATTTGGCTGTCCCCACCACACATCAGTATCCCTCCCTCCCTGAAGGACCCCCCCCTCCCTGCCTGCCTCAGAAGGCTCTCTGTGCAAGGCTCCCCTGGAGACCCTCTTCGCACCTCACAGGGCCCCCCCCCCCCCCCCCCCCCCGCCGCCAGGCCGAGGGGTTCTCCTTTAAACACGGCTTTCACACCCTGCGCATTCTCCTCCTGCCTGAGCCTTGATCTTTTTCAGAAGTACTGGCTATAGTATGCGTGTGTGTGTGTGTGTGTGTGTGTGTGTGCGCACGTGCGCACGCAGGTGTGCGCGTGTGGGGTCTGGGTGCACACAAGGGCAGAGGTAAAATGTGATCAAGACAGAGCGGGCAGAGGAGGGAAGAAAAGCCCAAGGAAAGCAGCCCCAGGAACCTGCATTAAGGTAAATGCAGTTTATGAAGTTTATGTTTCCCTCCTAGGGAGAGCTGGATTCCATTCAACAGCCTCTCAGAGGCTGGCAAACAGCTCCTGAAGCAGAAAGTGCGGGCAGGAGCTCAGGCAAGCCAGTGACAGAGGGAGGGATGCATAGACTCTCTCTCTCTCTCTCTCTCTCTTGTCCACGGGCTCACACAGATCTCCCTAGCCTCCAGCCGACTGCAAAGTCTGGATGGGAGGGGTACAGATGGTGTGTTTGGTAGGAGTGACTCTAAGAGCTTCACTTTCCTTCCCTCTCACCTGCCCAGCACCCACCCCCCATCTTCCTCTCCTTTGGTGGTATGGCCCACCCAGACACACAACCAGTGAGCACGCCCTCCCCGGGCAGACTGGTGGCATGGCAAGCGGGACCGAGGGCCGGGTGGACCCCTGGGACAGCCAGCCTATAAAAGCTACTCTGTGTGAGGGGCAGTGGGGACAGTCTCAGGCAGATCGTTGTGAGGCATAAGTGGTAAAAGGGACCAGAATGTGGTCTCCCAGGAAGCTATATTTTTTCTGACACTGGGATTCCTTTTCTCTGGTATCTTGGTCTAGGCCAGCTGGGTACCTTGTAGCTCCTGAAGACAGCTACAGTTGGGGTCTCTTAAGGAGAAACAGAGACAGTGTATTTTTTTTCCTGGGACTTCAAAGGAAATGAATGATTGGCAAGATTAAGGATAAGGGCTCTCAGAGGGACTTACGAGCAAGGTGGCCTATCTGCTCTTCTGGGGGTTTCTTGGTGTGCACAAGCACATGGGTTCACGTGTGCGTATACTAATCATGTAAATGGGCTGGAGTCCTTGACTTTGGAGGAAAGGAGAGTGTGTAGTAAAGGCCTTCACTCCGACCCTTGGGGTTGACAATCCCTTGGGGTTGACAATCCCTGGCTTCGGTGACAGGCCTTAGCTGGGGATGGGACACGGGGAGGAGAAGTCTGTCTCCTGCCTCTCCCCAGGAACTTGGTGTCCCTGTTCAAGTTCCACCAGGAGCTGGGACAGAGGAGCATAGCAGAGGTAGAGTCATCCAAAGGCGGACCGTGGAGGGAAAAAGAGTTGAAAGGAAAGCGAAGGATGGGCAGAAATTGCTGATTATGGAGAATGCTCTGGAAGCCAGGAGATGCCAGGCATGGAGGGAGGCAGAAACTGGCCAAGGATGGCTTTCGCCCTTTCTCTCCCCTTCTCTCTCTTCTCCCCTCCCTCCTCCCCTCCCTCCTCCCCTCCCTCCCTCTCCTCATCCCTCCCCTCTTCCCGCCACACATCTTTATTGGTTCCGGTAATAGCGTTGATTTGCATGTCAGGCAAAGCCTTGCTACACACACAGAAAGAAAACCCCAGCCGTGGAGGCTGGCAGTGTCAGCTCTCGCTGTTGTTCGACAGTGTAAAATTAAATTAATAAAGCCCCCAACACAGGAAAACATAACAGGAAATTAATGGCCTTTACTGTCGCTCTGATGCAGTCATTTGCAACCCTGCTTTCCGCACCAAAGACTTCATAAATGCAAGCAGTTTCTCTAAACAAGCATACTTAGGGCGGCCTGCTATGTAATTTTTCGCCTTGCTTGTGTCCTTTGAGCTAACAAAGCCCCCTTCCCTCCTGGCTCCAGAGAGGTTTCTAACTGGTCCTGGCCCCAGCTGGAACCCAGCACCAGGTAGGAGGCCCCAGCCCTATCCTGAGAGCCCACATAGGGCTGGAGGAGGACTCATCCCCACACAGACAGACAGACGCTGGACCAGCCCTCCTTCCCCACTGACGGCCAGGGAGCCTGGAGCCCTAGCCTCTGCCAGCCGGCCAGCAGGAAGGCACAGCGCCCGCTCTCAAGCAGGGAAGTTGATCACTCTGGGGAATTCACCCAAACCCACCCAGGACTCACCCTTCCCCTTTCTCTGTACAGTTCAGTTCTCTCTCCACTGCCTGTTCACTCCCCTCCTGTCATTGCTTCTGGTCACCCCTTCCCTCCAGCTTCACCTCTGCCTGCCCCGCCTCCCACTTCCTAGATGGGTCACAGGCACTCACGCTGGCTGTGTGTCAGCCGTGGGGGCTCTTGCCTTTCTTTGCTACAGGTGCCTGGGGATTTGGGGACGAGTGGGGACTAGCTTATTCAGAAGGGGGGAGGTCACTGTACTGGTATAATTCTCTGGATGTCTAGGTCTCCCCTCTACTGTTTGGTGAGGAACTGTGAGGGTCACGCCTCTGTCCTCAGGCAGATTTCCTATAAGCTGTTTCAGACAGCTGAGAGTCTGTGGTTTTCCTTTGGTGTGTAAATAGTGGAATATTGAGAAAACTTAACATCTCTCGCGAGCTTGGTATCAGTGTGGGTTCAAGTGCCCACTGTGTTGGGATGTATGAGAGGAAAAAATAACCAGGAGGACAGGAGTCTCCAGGAATTTATAATCTACTGGGGGAGGCAAGGCTATCACACATCAGACAATAAGCTATTAATTAAATGCTGAACCATGTGGCCAAGCATTCACTAGGCATCCAGGGAAGTGGCTAGAACAAGCGGGAGTTGAGACTTGAGCCCCAGAGTACCTAAGATGCGGAGAGACTGTCTCCAGAGACCCCTCCCAGGGGATGGGACATCAGTGGCTGGGCTGAGGATGGTGACAAGTCAAAGCATCAGATTCATAAAGGTCATCTGGTCTTATCCGCCACTCCCATAGAACTCTCCCTTCCCACAGTTCTGGCTGACAGACCACAGCCCCTGCCTGCACATAGTATATACATGGACAGTTGTCGTTGTTAACAGCACTGCCTTGATTCTGAGTCAGGGTAGTGTTGAGGGAAAACCTTGGAAGCCAAATGTCTGGCTGTGGGGTCCATCTGCTCTCCTTACTGGTTGTGGGACCTTCAGCTATTTACATGATGTCTTTGAATCTCAGGTTCCTCCTCTTTAAAATAGAGACAACAATATTCACCACTTAGAGTGATGGTAAAGATCTCCCTTTGATGCCCTCTCTTCTCTCCCTCCCTTCCTCCCTTCTTTCCATCTGTCCCACCTGGTTTGCTGAGCCCCCAGGTGAATTTTAATTTCTCACATGATGTGGTCCCTGCACTGGAGGAAGGTTTCCCACCATCCTGGTTGCCCATATCTGAATTCACTCTTGACAGTTAAAGTCTTTCCTACGTGCCCACTGAACCCTAGAGGCTGTCTAGCCAATGCCAAGAATGGTAGAACCATGGTCACCCTCCATCTGGAGATTCTGCCTCCATAACGTAGCCCAAGATTACATTCGATTTTTTTTTAGCAGTTCTGTCAGACTCAAGATCATATCGAGTTCGTGGTCAACGAAAACCTCGAGATCTTTTTCACATCAATTGCTATCAAGCCAGGTCTACCCCATTTTGCACTTGGATAATTGATTTTTTTTTTTTTTTAACCTAAACATAGGGCATTCCATTTATCCCTGTTGAATTTCATCTTGTTGGTTTGGGCTCTTAATTCCACCTGATTAAGATCATAAGGGTGTCTTCTGTAGCATCATCCTAATCGGTTTTGTTTGTTTGTTTGTTTGTTTTTTACAAGAATTATTTGCCTTGGGGCACCTGGGTGGCTCAATCGGTTAGGTTAAGCATCTACTTTCAGCTCAGGTCATGATCTCAGGGTCCTGGGATTGAATCCTGCATGGGTCTTTCTAGCGGCAAGTCTGCTTCTCCCTCTCCCTCTCCCTTTGTGCTCTCTCTCAAATAAATTTAAAAAAAATTTTTAAAAATGATATGTCTTTACAGTAAAGGAGAGACAGTGGCCCACCAGTGGAAACTTCCCTCCTGGTTGCAGTAAATGAATGCCTTGGGTACTACTAAGCCCAGCAGCCATCAAGCATTTCACTTTTCTTCATCCTGCCCATAAAATTAGGAAGGGGATTCTCTGTGAAATGTTAACATTCACCACATCCACAGCATTTTCTCAATCAATTAAAAATACAACTGAAGTTGATGAGCAGATTGAGTGCCTGTTATGTATAAAACATGGCGGGACTGGTTTACAAAAGTAAATAGAATGCAGTTCTTGACTTTGAGAAGCTTCTAATCTAGTAGGAAGGAAAATATGCGCATCATTATACAAGCGGAATGCAATAGATGCTATGATCAAGGTATAAAGTGCTATGATGAGTGTTTAAAAAAGAGAGAGAGCGCGCACAGTTGTTTCCAATCAGGGCAGTTAAAAGAGGTTTTAGTGGGGTTAGCATCTGATCTGAGCATTGATAGCTAATGAATGTGCCACAACTTCTTCTTGGTGGGTGCAGGCAGGTTCCGGGGTAGCCCCATGTTTTTTCCCAGGGCCCACACATTAACTGTAAAACAATGTCTTCTAAAAGATTTCCCGACCCTAGCATTAAATTTATTAGAGCGTTATTTACATGAGCCCCCCTCCCCTTGGCAGGGAATATGGCATTGGGCTTTGTCACTGCCTCACGCTTTCATTGGGACTTCTCAAGGGTTACCAGCAAAAAATGTAGGATCCTATCCACTTCCTCTTGGAGGGTGCTGGTAGATGAATTATCTGAGCCCAGGGAAAGTTAAGTACATTGAAATAGAGAAGAGTTACCTGCCTGGCCCCCTGCTGATATGGGCAACTCATGCTGGTCCCATTTTGAAGATTCTTTGCTTTGGTGGAGAAGAAGGCAAGCAGAGGGAGGGAGGGCCAAGAGGGTCTGCCTTCTCCCCCTTTTTTCTCTCTTACTCCCCTTGCCAAGAACTGAACCTAAGCCTGCCTTCCTTTTTGTTCTTTCTTCAGACATAGCTACGAAAGCCCTTTTCTGTTGTCTCAGCTTGTTCTGACTTTTTGTCTTCCTGACAGGTTCACGCTACTCTCATATCCATCCTTGGTTATGGTCCCCTCCTTCCATCTGTTGTGTCCTTTTTAAAAGGGAAAAAAATAACTTTTGTCTGATAATAAGTGTCATACATGCTCATTGGAAGGTATTTGAAAGATACAGTAAATTTTTTTTAAAAAAACACCCATAATCTCATCACTGAGAGATAACTACTGTTAGGATTTGGTATAGTCTTTATGGTCTTTTTTTTCCTTCCGTGCATATATAATTTTTTTATCAAAATTGGAATGATACTGTATATACAGCTTGTGTCTTGCTATTTTCACTTAATATTATATAGGACCATTTTCACATATCATTAAATATTCTTTGAAAACATGATTTTTTAATGGCTGCATAATCTTCCACTGTTCAGTGTACATGTCCTTTTAAAATCTAGGCTCATCATATTTTAAAGCTTATCCGTGTGCAACAGCAATGATTTTTCCTTAAATGTCCTTCTCTTTCAACCCTTCCCCCGCTCCAGTCCCTTTACTTTGTCAGGTTGATTATTTGAGCTTGTAGAGGTGGAATTTCATTTTTAGAGCACCCTGTCCTTACGGAGCTATACTCCCTTGTAGAATCTCTTGCCGTGGAATCACACGACCGTTCTTGCCTTCCCTGTGTAGCAGTTTGCTTTCCTTAAGTTGGATTCTGTCCAATGCCTTCTTTGCTGGCTACTGTCAACTCTAGACATGCTTGCTTTCTCCGCAGATCCCCATCACTTCCCTTTTATCTTTTTTTTTTTTAAGATTTTATTTATTTATTTGACAGAGATCACAAGCAGGCAGAGAGGCAGGCGGGGGGGTGGGTGGGGGAGGTGGGAGGGAGAGCAGACTCCTGACTGAGCAGAGAGCCGGATGCAGGGCTCCATCCAAGGAGCCTGAGATCATGACTTGAGCCGAAGGAAGAGGCTTTAACCCACTGAGCCACCCAGGTGCCCTGCCTTTTATTGGTTTTTGTCTCTTGGTCAGAATTAAGCAGCTTGGAATAGTGAAAAGGGCATTGGGCATTGAGAACCTCGGTTCCCATCTTAAAGATCACCAGCTGTGTGACGTGGGAAAATTGCTCAACCTTTCTGAGCTTTTTATTTATTTATTTTTTTTTTGGTCTCTAAGAGGGAATCCGATTAAATGATCATCTCCATGATAATTTGCAGCTGTAAAATGCAGTGACACTGAATCCAGAGTAGCAACTCACTTCGTTGTTTCTTTTTTCTTCTAAAAGGTAAACTGTTAAGCAAAGCAAGTTAAGAGGTTATCTACCTTTGCTTCTGGAATTCTGTTAGATGAACCAGCCAATATTCCTTTTTTTTTTTTTTTTAATCACCTCTGGCCCTATGCTAGGTTTACGAAGATGAAAAAGATGAGTCCCTGCCTTCGAAATAGTCACAGTTTAGTGGAAAAAACAAACATTAAAAAAAGAACGATGAGGGGCGCCTGGGTTAGTGCCCAGTGGGTTAAAGCCTCTGCCTTCAGCTAAGGTCATGATCTCACGGCCTTGGGATCAAGACCCCGCATCAGGCTCTCTGCTCAGCAGAGAACCTGCTTCCCTTCCTCTCTCCCTGTCTGCCTCTCTGCTTACTTGTGATCTCTGTCTGTCAAATAAATAAATAAAATCTTTTTAAAAAATAAATGATGATACATATAGATTCTAAATTTGGCTCTGGCACTTACTGGCTGTAGTAGGTAATTTGGGGTAAGTTGCTTAACTTTTCCATCCCTTGGTTTCTCCGGGTTACGAACTTAAGCTGCCACCAGCATATTGCCTGTGTTTCTTCTGTCTCTTGCATCACTTGTTAGCTGTGTAAACTTAGGAAAGTTCTGGAACCTCTGCACATCATTTCCTCACCTACGAAATGGAGATAATAATAGAAACTTCCTGCTTAAGTTCTTGTGAAAATTAAATGAGTTAACATATGTACAATTCTTAGATGAGTGCCTAATATATAGTAAGCACTTAATGTTAGTCGCTGTTATTGTAAGGATTAAGTCAGTGTCTATATGTTACACATAGTGTCTGCTACTGTAATAGGAACTGGATCGATTTCAGTTATTAGTATTATTTCTACAATAGAGGTTTGGATAGACGGCAATTGGAACACAGAGAAAGAAGAAATTAATACTGCAGAGGGAGGAGCTAGCCACCCACTGGTGTAACTTTGAGGAAACTCAATCCAGAAGAGCTCATGGGACTTGGCCAAGGCCATGTAGCACGTGAGCAACAAAACCAGGATTTCAACTCAGATGTCACTCCTAGTCCAGTGTCCTGTTAGGATCACCAGTGCAGCTTAGTGTCCCTAGAGGCACATGGGTGTCAATGGACACAGCAAGACTGAGGTCAGGCAGGCCAGGCACCACGCCCACTTTTCCCCATACCATGAACTCACTGAGTATCTGGAAGCTGAGCTTGGTCAAGGAGGGAAGGTGGTCTGGCAGGGCCAGAAGGCCAGGCAGAACCTAGTCTTGCTCAGAGCCTAAGCTTTGGGCCATGTTTCGAAGGGCTTTTTCATGCCCTGTCCTCGGCCACAGCAGACTCACAGGTTGTCTAGTTTAAGGATGGGAGGCACGGGGGAATGTCATCCAATCTCCTTGGACAAACTGTGTTCCCACCCGCACACTCTCCAGCCTGGGCCTTGCAGCCCTTCCCAGCACAGGGCAGTAGGATTTTCTTCCTCTCTCCTTTTCCTGTCTGTTTCTCCTTCCCCCCCCCCCCCAGCTTCCCCTCTTCTCTTCCTTTCTTCCTCTCTTCCTCCCTCCCCTCCCCTCTCCTCCCATTCTCTCCTCCCTCCCTCTCACTCCTTCCCTTTCTTTTCCCCATCCAGACCCCTCCCTGTGGCCCTGAATCCCTGCTCTTGATCCCCTGAGGAAAGCAAAGTAGGGGAGGGGGTGCCTGGAACCCAGCCGGCCCGCACCCCATCAGCTGGGAGGCCGGCGCCGCGTGGGGGTGGGGCCGGGCTGCACCAGGCGGGCTGCCCTGAATGACAAGCGGGGATATTGATCGCATTCTGAACTCAGCCCAGCCGATAGAAGGTAATTAATGACTCCATTTGCCTCAGTACCGAGGAGAACAATTGAGTTTGAAACTGCAACAACTGGCAGCTGGGGGTGAACCCCTCAGAGGGGGAAGGTAGTGTTAGACAAGGGGGGGCGGAGCTGACACCACCGGTCAGAGCAGACGTTAGCTCGGAGCCCCCCACCCCAAACACAGAGAGCCCAGGCCTTTCCAGCGCCCCTGCCTCCTGGGGGCCGAAGCCCCTCATGCAATGATCCTACTTCCTCTGTCCCTTTTCTCTTTTCTTCCTGTCTCACTTCTTGGGGTCATTTTTCTGTCTTCCAATGAAGTAAGACTGACATCCCCCCAGATTGCTTCCCCTCTGCTGTGTGATCTTGCGCGTTTTTTTTTTTTTTTCCCCTGGTTTGTAAAACTGAACTAATGGTATCTCGTTGGCAAGTGTTGTGTGAGAACTGGAGATGCTACGTGTGAAGCTTCTGAAGCCCGCCTGGGACACGGTGTCCATACATGCTAATGACGATGATGGTGATGACATTTGACATAAAAGGCAAATTTGGTGGCGAATTTGGAGAGGGCTTCAGAGTCAGATATCCTGGAGTTCAAATCCAGCCTCTGCTGCTTTGTCCTTGGCTGTTGTTGAACAAATAATTTTCCTGCTCATCTGAAAAACGAGAAGTACCTCATAAAGTCAAGCGGATTTAATGAGTATATGTAAAAGCTCTACTGTCAGTTTCTCCAGAGGTAGACGTGTGTACTGGGGCTGTGAGAGCTGGTGGTAGCATACTTCTTCCCTGTACTTGATAAAGATCCCTCTCAAATGCCTAATTCTTACTTCTTGGGATTTGTGGGGGAGGTAACCCTTATTCATCCCACCTTGATTTTGTAGACTTTGATGAGCCTGGGTGTTTTCTGGCCAAGGAAATTGCATTATTTCATTCTGTCTCTAATCATCCCCCACACACTTTTTGGTCAGTGCTCAAGACTTTCTCCTGTCCTTCGCAGTGACTACTTTGAAAATTCAGGTAGAAGGTCATCACATAAGGAGGACGGAACACCTTTGTGCCTAGCCCTCACCTTTAGGATGTGGTAGTCAGTGGCTTCTCACCTGCCCAAATTGCTGGGCTCTCTCTGGACAGCACAATTCATGACTGGCCTGGCCTGGAGTCAGAGAAGGTAGAGAATGTAGAAGGTAGGGCTCTGCTCCCAGGAAGCCCAGAAGAGATGGGGAGTGACAAGGCTAAGTGAGTGAGATCAGATCCTTTCGCTGGGGGAGTAAATGACATTTTTATTGATGATTCTAGAAGTAGTGCATGTTTATTGCACAAAGTCTGGACAATATGGAAAAACTTAGGTGAGAAGAAATGATCCAGATTTGCTCATGATCCGAAGGTAACCATTGTTAACCATGTTCACAAAGCGGCTCTACTTCTAGTCAAGATGATCTTTGGTTGTGCACCTGTCTTTGTCCCTATGGAGACCGGGGCACCGCTGCTGGAGCCCCCGCTCTGGACACGGGCTGGGTGGGCTCCTGCTGCCCATTGTAGCTCTGTCCTCAGCTGTCCACGGAGCACCTTCCCGGCGCCAGGCTCTCCGGTGGATATGCCCTTGAGCCAGCCTCCCACTAATCTCTACTTTGTTTGCTCTGAGCTCGTTTCCTCACCAGTAAATAGGGGATCATAATCCCTACTTACCTTGGAGAGTGGTTAGGAAGCCCAGATAACCTAAGATCTGGGAAGGCGTTCTGTTAACTGCTCAGCAAACAGGGAGCAGTCAGAGGCAAAGACTATATGAGCCTTTGTTCCTCCGAAAGAAAAATATTCATCCAAGTTTTAGCTCATGGTTTAATTTAATAAATTTATTTATATCCTGCCTTGTTCCAAAAAGGACTTGCCGTAGCTCACTGTCCTTGAGAGTGCTCTTGCTGTAGTGGACAAAACACCCGGAATGGGGTCCAGTCCTGAGAGCCCTAGCGCCGAGCTGTATGACCTCGGGGTGGTCACCTCCCCCTGCTCGCTGCTCACTCCTGCTAGTTTTTCTCACTGTAAAATGAGAAATTTGGACCAAGTCTCCCCTAGTCATTTTCAAACAGTCTGTGCTCAGTCAGCAGAGGGCCACAGGCTGTGCCTTCAGTGTAGGAAGTGTGCAAGGCAGAGAAGTAAGGATGCTAGGAGGGAGACCGTACCCCAGATGGAGTCAAGTGGTCCCCATCTGAGCCCCTGGGGTTAGAACCTGGGCAGCAGAGTGAAATGGCGTAGTGGGTAGGCTCTGGGTCAAGCAGACCTGAAGTCAAATCCCGACTGTCACTAACCAGCTGCCTGCCCTTGGCTAAGCCATGTAATGTCTTTTTGCCTCAGTTTCCCTCCCTTTCACATAGGTATCACAGTCCTGACCTCACAGGGTTGTGGGGAGGATTCAATGGCATGTAGTAAGCTGAGTACTGTGAGCTGCTCATGGACGGTGGCTGGGTCAGGGACAGAAGGAGGACAGGACTGAATCCCCCACACGCAGGGACTAATTAGCACACGGTCCCTTCCTTGCTCCAGCAGCGTGCGGGGTGAGGTCTCACTAAACCTACAGCCGCCACATTTTCCAACCTTCGTCTAAAATAGGGCCTGGCAGTGGGAAAGAGAATTAAAAATCAGAATTGTTCCACAAAGCCCAGGACGTGAGGCCACCATACTCCAGCCCTGTTCTTGGAATCCTGACAGGGGGTTGGCTTATCTCATCAAGATAAAGGCCGAGGGCCTCCTCCCATCAGTTAGGAAAGGCCTTCTCTGGAACCAGCTTCCACCGTGGGCCAATAGACCCATCTTATCCTACCCCCCCCCCCCCCCCCCCCCGCCGCTTGTCTGTGACAGGGCCTCGGTGTGGGGAATCCAATTCAGAGGTTGTCTCTGGTCCCTGTTCCCAAGCAACCTCTGCTGCCTTCCTAGGACGGTGGTTCTGCAGCTCCCAGGTCAAGTGCTGCTCTTAACTGGGAAGACAGCATTCTCTGTCCTTTGGGCAAAGGTACCATAGGTGGGCAGGGTGGTGTTGGTGAGAGGGCCACTGTTAGAAGCTCACCAGCAGTAGGGATGAGTGAAGAAGGGGCATAAGCCCACCTAGGGCCCTGCTGTGGATCTTCCCACATCCTCTGATTGGTAGGGACCTGATAGTCGACTGGGTATTCTGGGGTGCCAAGTCAGTCAGGTGGCCATCCAGAGACCTTGGGCCAGGGGCCTGGGTCAGCCATTCATTCAGTCACTCATCAAACGCCTCCTCTATGCCCATGTCCATGCCCAGCGCTAGAGCCACAGAGATGAATTCAGTCATGGTCTCTGCCCACGGGGAACTCATGGCCTGGCTCTCTGTTGGATTGGGAATCTTTTTGGAGAAGGATGTTCTCTAATTACTCATGCATTTCCTTTCCCGCTCACTCTGAAACCTAGATCAAGATGTGCTTCTGCCTCCTCCTCTGTCTTGGCCGGCTCCGCCAGCGAGCCTGGACTCCCCGGGGCCTATAATGTCCCATTGTGGTTCCATCCCTTTCCTTGGGTCACCTCTCAGAGTCTCCCCTTGGGAAGTCCCACCCAGAGGGCTCTCTCACCATCATCTTCAGGAGGTCTCTGCCCATGGGCAGCGCTGAGCACCACTTCGTCTTCTCTTCCTTTTCTAGTCTGTTCTTCTATGTTCTCTTTTTGTGTCTGCTCTTCTTTCTCTCTTCTCTTCTGTTTTTTCCCTTCTTCAGCCTACCCTCCCCCAGCCCCATTCAGGCCCTTCTACAGCTGGACCCCCAGGTTCCCCGTTCAAGTGACTTCTCCCCAGCCAGCACTTCCCCGGGCTTCCGGGGCAAGGAGCGTCTTCCCTTCTTCCTCTGCCTGTTCTCTGCCTCTGCCTTTCCTCCTTTCCTGGACTTCTGCTTCTTGAACCTCTGATCCCAGGCTTTTCCCCACCACCTCTCCTCACTCCCTTCCCACACTCTCCCCTTGCCTTCATCCTTTCCGTCCTTCTCCAGCTGAAGGAAGGGTGCCACCGCTCCTCTGAAGAGAGCCTGCGAGAGCTTCCTGTCCCCACCCTCCATGGCTCTACTGCCCATGCCCTGTCTCTGCACCCCCACCCCCCACTCCCTCCAGAAGTTTCTTTGTGCTCCTTCATCATTCATCATTACCGCTGCCTTTCCTGCCTCCTCATTGCCTTCTTCTTCCTCTGGGAGTTTCCTCAAGCCTCCTGTAGCCTCTCTTGGGGTTCTCTGCAGGCTCTCATCACACCACCTTGCTTTCCTGATCCTCCAGCACCTTCTTTCTCTCCCTCACCCCTGCGCCCTTCCTCCTCCTCTCCTTCCCTGTGCCCACCTCCTGCTGCCTCCCCTTCCAGTAGCAGGCTTCCCTTCACCTTTCCTTCCTCCCTCCCTCTTCCACTGCTGCCTCTGTAACCTGTCTTATCACCAGGGCCTGAGTATACAAAAAAATAAATAAATAAAAAGGTCAGTGAGTGGAGGGAGCAGCAATAACCCCTAAAACAGTACTATCAGTGGAACATGATTGATCAATTGAATTCCATAGCGGCTGAAAAATGTGGGATTAAGTAGTGTATTATACGCACAATGAGTTGAGGCATGATGTTCATTTCAAGTTCATTTCGCCGGCCTCTGCCACCAGATCAGGCAATCAATAGGGGCAGCAGATATCATATATCACCTCTCTGCGGGCTGGGGAGAGAGCACCATAATCTCTCGCAAATTTAGAGTGACAGATTTGTCAAGATCTGAAGGGCCCCTGAATAAATGAAGGAAAAGAGACTCCTCCAGCCAGTGACCTGAGGACAAAGCTTCAGTTCAGCCCCCATACACACACACACACACACACACACACACACACACACGGTGGAGTCAAGCCACACACAGGCTCAGACACAAATCCACGCAGGGGCACGCTGTGAGCCTTCCCACACGTATGCACACACTCGGGCACTGAACGCAGGAGCACCTGCTCACAGACAAATGCACACCTTCCTTGCCGGGACCCATTTGGCGACACCGCAATAACCGCACACAAAGACACCGCCACCTCGCTCGGCCCGACAGCAGGGATTCCCAAAGAGGTTAGGAGGATTCCAGTGGGAGACGATTAGACACAATGAACACGCAAAGAGCTACAGGGGTAGAATCAGGAGGCACATCCTTGAAAGAAAAGCAGGCACAGAAGAAACACGGGGCACCTGAGCTCACACTCCTCGTGCAGTGACACATGCATGTGTGCACACACACACGCGTGCGCACACGTGCGCACGCGTGCTTGGAGAACAGCTCTTGTTCTGTCACTTACACAAATACCCACACATATCTGTCTGGATACGTTTACACGTGTACAAATGCGTATACACAGAGAATATCCATATGCAAGGAAAAACTAAGTGTGCCGCACCCTAACTTATATAAGAGAGACACATACAGTGTCTAAGACAAAATCGTTCCAGAGGCTAGCACAGTAAAAAATACAACAACCAAGTTTTGTGTCCGTAGGAATGCAGGGAGCATGGAAACCCCATGGAGGCTGGCCCTGTGTCTGTCTCTCCACCTCAGCCTGGATCCTGCCCTTCATTTTTCTCTCTTTCACATGCGTGTGCGCGCACACACACACACATACACACACACACAGACTTTCTTTGCTTTCCAACCTCCTGAGGTATACAGTACAGGGAAGGGAAGATAGTGGGTCCCATTTGGAAAGCAGACCCCATGCTCCATCTGGGAGGCTGGAAGAGAGGATGGCTGCAGGTTGAGGTTAATCAATATGTAATATTTTCTATGGTCTCCCGAATGATACTGTACGGTGTTACTGTATATAATGCAATATTGATTATATCATATCGTATAATCACCTATAAACTGATATATATAATAGTCCCAGAGGAACACCCTGAGGCCTCCAGCATGTGCTGGCCCCAGGCCCAAGGCTCCTCTGTGGGTCTTGGGCTGAAGGAAGCCAAGGAGTGGCCACACTGGGGCTGGCAAGGACCCAGCCTCGGGTTGGGGTGTTGCCACATAGATGTTCACAGGGAGAGCCAGTGAGGAGACTCTTAGCTCACTGCATGCTCTGGAAACTAAAAGATGGCATGCAGGGGTGCAGGGATTGGGGGGAAGGGTAGCAGAAAGTCTGGGTAGAGAGGAACCTGGACAGAACTGGCCTGCGGCCCCAGGGAGCAGGCACAAGTGTGGCACCTCCGTGGTTTTTCCTTCACAGAGTGTGTCTCCGCACTCTGTGACAACCACAGGAGGAGCCAGGCACCCATGGGGCTGGCCCCTGACAGAGGCTTGGCTGGAGTCCAGGTCAGAGACAGACTGAGGAGGGCAGTCTGGGCATAGGAGCACACTCTGGGCACAAAGACACTGTCTTTAGTCTCTGCCCAAGGCGGGGTCTCACTCCTCATGTATCACCTGCTGTCCTCCTGCTCTGGTCTCTGTCCTGGCCCCACGAGAGCAGAATCCCTCAGCTTGACTTTCAGAGTCCCTCCTCCCTCGGTGGTGAAGTTAATTACTTCACCCAGTCTCCGTGCTACACTCAGCCTCGGAGATTTGATGATTTTCCACCCTTGGAGTCAGTGGAACTGAAATTCATCTCAGAGCCGAGTTCAATTCTCCACAGGCTCGGTAATGCTGGTCTGAGACACCCAGCTCCTCCCCCAGGCTGACCCAGGCCTGGGGACAGAAGGGGTTCTCGGAGACATTCCCTCAGGAGACCCCCTGGCTATAGCTCTGCCCAGTCCTTCCCACACCCCCGGCTGCCCACACTGGGACAACTTGCCTTTCTTTTCCCAGGTCCTTCAGAGGCTCTGGCTTCCCCAGCCAGATTTTGGAGGCATGGTCAGCCCTGGGTCAGCTGCTCTACCTAGAAGCTGGGGGTGGGGGGTCCCAGCAGGGCTACAAAGTCCCCTTGACCTACTATGCCTGTGCCAGCCTGCGCTGATGCCACCAGTGTCCGTGTGTCCTCCAGATGTGTCCGAGGGCTCGGTCCCCAATGGAGACTCCCAGAGTGGCGTGGACAGTTTGCGGAAGCACTTGCGAGCGGACACCTTCACCCAGCAGCAGCTGGAAGCTTTGGATCGGGTCTTTGAGCGTCCTTCCTACCCTGACGTCTTCCAGGCATCAGAGCACATCAAATCAGAACAGGTGAGGAAGGAGCTTTTTTTTTTTTTTTTTCTTTTTAAATATTTTATTTATTTATTTGACAGTAAGAGAGAGCACAAGTAGAGAGAAACAGGTTCCCTATTGAGCAGGGAGCCCAATATGGGGCTCCATCCCAGGACCCCGGGATTGTGACTTGAACTGAAGGCAGCCGCTTAATGAATGAGACACCCAGGCACCCCAGGAAGGAGCTTTCTGCTGCAGACGTGGACAGGGACAGGGCAGGACAAGGCCTCTGAAAAACGTGTGTACCCAGCATCACCCATGTGACATACAGGTACACCATGTGCATGCCAAGTAGACACACTCACACCGAGATGCTATGGTAGTGTTCAGAAAAACCATTATGGTATATGGCAGTTAGAAATGATGAGTTCTGGGTGATAGGTCTTGAGTAAGTCTTGTTCCCTTTCAGAGCCTCAGTTTCCCCATCTGTAGAATGGAGGACTTGGGTAAGGTCTAATAGGTCGCTTCTGGCCCTGCCGTTCCACGCATGTGGCATAGAAGACCCAGGACACGTCTTTGTCCTCTTGCCATGTCCCTTGCCTAAATGCCTCAAAGGTCTTACAGAAAGTTTGTGTGAGACCAGGGTGCTCTTCTCGCCCTCGGGGCCTGCTTCCTATTCCCAAGTCCAGCTGTCCAGTGTGACCCGAGGTCAGCTGATGGCCTACCCCTCCGCCCCGATAATTCGTCCAGACGCAGCACAACCCTGCGCACCACACAGCCCACAACATACCCGCACAATACACAACATAGACACATCTCCTAACTCCTTACATTTACACTTGTGCACGTGTTTACACACCACCACCAGGCACCTGCTCCCTCCCCCCACTCACAGCTCACACTCCTGCTAGGACACACACCCCCATCCCATCTGCCAGAAGGGGGACTCTCTCCCAGACCACAGCTTGGCACACCCCCAGCACCTGCCTCTACCCACACATCCAGAGGGGCCCCAGTGCACACACTCCCATTCCTCCCACACCTAAGGCCCTGGCCAGGCTCACAGCCACCGCACAACCCCGTCCGCTGGGCTTGCACGCGCACATACACGCTCGCGAGCTCTCACACCTGCGCAGCCCTGCAGGCTCCACGCGGCGTGGTTCCGCTCTAGGACGCCAGAGGCTCCCAGCCACTCGCCTCTCTCTCCGCCCGTCCTTTTATCCCATAAGCTGTTTGTCTTCATAAAACAAAAATCAAAAGTCTTTTTAAGGTGCCCTGAGCCATAAACCAACAAAGGAGGAGCCGGCCGAGGCGGGCGGCTCGGTGCACCCTCCACGAGTCCCTGGCTGTATTACAATGAATAACCTTTATTTACTTTCATTAGACTATTAAACACCAGCACAGTCATTTTTCCCCCTGAAACTCGGAGCAGGGCCCATAAAGCAAATCCGAAGCCTAATTGAGTTCATTTTAATTTCTCTCCGATCACAGCGAATTACTCTGGTGATAAATCAGGGGGCAGCTTCACCCCCAGTAGAAGGCCTAATTTGCAGCTAATTACAAAACTGATTTCTACAGGAAGATCAATACGAGAAGGAATTGGAAATGACGAGGCAATCCCGGCCAGCCAGGGAGGGGAGGGGGCCCTCTGGGGGGGCCAGGAAGCGGAAGGGAAAAAAACGGACCCGAAAGAGCAGAAAATCAGTTTTAATTTAACGTAATATTAATCAGAGCAACTTTTCCTGCTTTGTGCAAGCTCCTGGTCGGCCCGGCTCCGGGGTCTGGCTGAGCGGTGACGGCAATAAAAAGGCAATTACCCGAGTGTTTCGGGCAGGACACCCTTTCAGAGGCAATGACTGGCCCCCTCCCACCCTTCTGTTAGCCATGTGGACTCTCCCCCTCCCCAATTTCATACCCCAGTGCACAGGCAGAGAGCGAGGGGCCCCGTGGGGCTGTCTTTGTTTGTTTTTTAAAAAGGGGGCGCCAGCACCCGATCAGCCAGCCCAGCAGTGCCAGGCCCAAAGCCCCCCTAGGCCCTTCCCCCAGCTCCTGCCTCGGTGGGCCCATCAGGGCCCGCCCCTCCTCCCCAGGACTCCAGGGGGACCTGAGAACACCCCTTGCTTCTCAGCGGGGGGGTGGGGGGGCCCAACTGCTAAACTCCGCCCTTGGGGCTTTGTCGGCAGGAGAGGCTACCGCAGTTCAGAGAGGGCTGGGATCACCACCACTAACTATCCTCTAGTGACCCCCAGTTGGGTCTCCCCCACCCACACAAAACTCTCCATCATCTGCTGAGCCCGCCCCTCCCTTGCTCCCCTCCCTCTGCCTGACCATCTCCTTCCGCCCCATCTGGGAAGGCTCCCTGTCCCTCCCCCCCATCTGCACACCGAGCCCTCTCTCCGTGTGTGCACATCAGTAGAGAGCTGTCGCTTTTCTCTCTTCTCCCAGGGGAACGAGTACTCCCTCCCAGCCCTGACCCCCGGGCTTGATGAAGTCAAGTCGAGTCTATCTGCATCCGCCAACCCCGAGCTGGGCAGCAACGTGTCAGGCACGCAGACATACCCTGTTGTGACCGGTAAGGAGGCTTCCAGGAGGTGGGGGGAGGCACTGATTTCAGTAAGGGCACCTCAGCCCATGCCATCTGGGGCCCAGTGGGACAAGGGGGCCCCCGTCATGATATCTGCAGAGAGCGTAAGCCTCCGAAAACAGATGTGTGCAGAGGTGAGGAGAAGAGATTGTGGTCAAGGTCTCTGTGTGCTTCCGCCTGGAAAGGTCGAAGCTAGGAGGAGCTGTTGCTGGTTCCTTCTGCCCATCCTCTTGCCTCTCTCTTTGCCTTTTCTCTTGCCACCCCCAAGGTGCCTGGAACTAGAGGCCTCTTGCTAGGATGTGCACAGAAGAGGGCAGAGGGTAAATAATTTAGGCCAGACTTGGGGGAGGAGGGTGGTGTCCAGCCTCCCTACTGCCATGCCTCCGAGGCTCCTCGGGGTCCACCTTCCTCTCCCTCTGGGCAGCCTGGGGAACTGCGGTTTGGGGCTTCAGGGCAGGGCCTCCACTCCTGTGGTTACAGAAAAGCACAATTATTCCAGTCGCACTCCCGCTTCCCAGAGAAATCACTGAGACTGAGGCTTGATTTCAAGGCCAGGCAGGGTCAGGCCTGTCCCACAGTCAAGTGCAGGGGAGAGGACATCTAATCCCGCTGCTCCCGTGGATTGGGAGCAGCAGAGGCGGCTGGAGGGGAAGCAGGCTGAGGTGTGGTGCAGCGAAGGACCCAGCCAAGGAAGCTCTAGGCCTCAGAGCTGCAGGCTAAGGAAGGCGCCTGGCACTGCAGAAGGGTTTCCGGGCCAGGAAAGTGCCCAAGTGGGAGAAACACACATTGAGGTGTTATTAAAATTCACCTAATTATTCTGGAGACACTAAAGCCAATGTGCCGTTTGTTCCTTGGGAGACAGAATGATTGAGAAGGGTCTCGGTGGGGATTGGGAGACACTGAGGCGTTACCTGCCGAGCGAGGCGTGTGGAGGCGGCCCGGGGACCCAGCGGCGGGCCTGTAGGCAGCCAGCGTCATAGCCGGTGGCAAAAGGCAGGAAACAAGGCCCTGGTGCTGGTGTGGAGCTGGTCTGAGTGGGGCTCAGGTCTGAGCGGGGCTCAGGTCTGAGCTGGGCTGTGAGTGGCCATCCAGCTTCCACCTGCGGGCTTAGGAGGGCCTTGTCCTTAACCTTCCCAGGCTGTCCTCAAGGCGTGTCCTGGTACAGCTGTTTCTGGCCCAGACAGGGTTGAGCTCTTCAGCTAGGTGAGCAGAGATGGAGTTCTGGAAGTATCAGAGACCCGGACGTTGCTTTTGGGAGTGACAACCTTGGCTGGGTCAGGGCATAGCCTATTACCAACTGGCCCTCGATATGCTCCTTGGCCAACGTGGAAGCTCTCTGACCTGCTGGGTGTTCTGACCCAAGGCAGAGAGATGGTGCAGGCCAGGCCAACTTTCTGATCTGCTGAGAGTTTCAGTGGCCACTTCCTGAAGGTGGCCCAGCCCAGGCCGGGGACAAAAGAGAGCCCAAAGGACGTTTCCCTCACATCCCAGCTGTGCTTCTCTGTGCCTGGGACCACACGGTCCAGAAGGCAGGGGCTCCCCAGGGTGGAGAGATGGATCTTCGGCTAGGGTTCCTGCTGCAGGAGAACTCGGGCTGGTACAGAAAAGTGCCTCCACCTTGAGCCTCCCCCGCCCGCCTCCCCCCCATGGCCCTGGAACGGTCCCAGCTCAGCCTGGGAACATCTCCGGCTGATCCATCTGGATCCAAGTGTGAGAAAAGTTCATTTCAGACCCAGCTTGACATTCCCAGGTGGCAAGTTAGCACTAACATCTCAATCTGTATGCGACATTTCAATCAAGCGAGGAGTAACAAAAGCAGAACCATTAACATTCGGAGCTGTTCACCAGTGGTAATGACGGGAAACTCGCTCAGAAACTGGAAATTACCAAAAAGAGAGAAGTGTGTGGAGAGGTGGGGGAGGGGAGATGGGAGGAGGTGGGGGCAGGGAATGATTTTTCTACACTTAGGCCAAGATCCAATGTTTGGATTAATGGTGCCATTACCAAAGAGAGGGCTGCCGATTATGCTCATTCTTAAAATGTTTTTGCTGGCAATTAAACGGCTGCAGTTATTGATCTTTGTTGATTTTATGTCCTCCTAATTTGCATAATCTATTAAAGATGAATGATTCATGATGTGTTTATTATGGGGACAAACAGAATTTGCAGGAGGTACTGTCAAGGTGAGAAACGGGGCAGTGCCCAGAGACTTGATGGGCCACCTCGGGAGTGGGTCCAGCATGGTGGCCTTCGGGCCAGGACTTTAAGGGTAGCAGTAAGCAGTGATGCAAGGACAGCAGACACAAGAGACTTGGACTTGGGCTAGGTTCTTCTAGAAAGATCTTGGCATCTGTGAAAACTTCAAGCACAGCTGGCATATGGGAGAGGCTTTGGGAATATTTGTAGACGTTCCTTTGAAAATTCTTAAAAAGCATATTTTGTTGGAAAATATGAAGGACTTTAGTCAAGAAAGAAAAGGGGAGGCTCTTTCTGGGCAGGTGTGTGCTAACCGTGAGGGAGCAGGGAGGTCGTCTGTGTCCACAGCCTGGCTTGGGTGTGCTAAGGTGTTCCGGGCCCCCTCGTCATCCCCTGTGTCTTGGGCACCCAGCTCATCTCCTCCCTGGGGACAGGCAGCTGAGGCTGTAAACCTTTAGGGATGAGTCCTGGGGAAACCGGCCCAGCAATGCCCTAGCCCAACCTGGAGAGCCGACCTTATTGATATTCCTGCCACCTCCTGGCACCAGAGGCTGATTTCAAACTTCACCAGCCACTTGATACAGCTGTTCCACAAGGTCAGGACTGAGAGGAGAGAGGAGCCTGGGCTATTGTGTGGAGGGGAGAGAGGGACCCAGTGGGCCAGGACACAGCTAATCACATTGCAAGCAAGGCTGGCTGCCAGTGTCTGGGGCTTGGCCTGATAGTCTCCCCTCCCCACCTTCCATCTTGGAACCAAGGAGAGAGACGGATTTTTCCGGGTGGTGTTTGCAAGTTCTGCCGAGATTTTAATTTCACTGCATCACAACTCAGCAAGCTGCCAAGTCAAGCTGGTTATTTAAATTTATCACCCACTTTCCCTTCCGCCGCTGGGCTGCTCGAGCTCAGCGGCATCTCTTCTCTCCAGCCCACTGCTCTAGGCTGCTGGTCTGGAACGGAGCCGAGTCTCTCCAAAGTGATAAGGAAAAAGGGACCAGCTAGAGGAAAGAGTGAGTTGGGGGTACTCTGGCCCCAGCCTGCCTCAGTTGGGCTGGTGGTGGTTGGTACCTTCTTCTATCAACTTCTTACCCTTCTAGAGGACCCCATGGGGGCTGTCATCAACCCCTCAGTAGTCCCAGGGACCTCTGGACCAGGACTTCAGTGAGGACTCTTGCTCCAACTGGGTGCTGGTGCCTTCAAGTCTCCCATCACTGGTAGAAAAGAGTTCTTCATCCCCATGAACTTCACCTTGGCCTCTTGCTTCCTGCGTCTGTCCAGGTCTTCAGCCATAGAGCAAAATGAAGGGGCACAGGCAGCCGTGTTGATCTGGGAGAAGATGAGTACTAGTTTCAGGATGCCCCAAGTCCCTTGGAGAGGCGCCTGAGCATTTAGAGGGTCCCTTGTCCTGGTAGAAGTCCACAGTGAAGAGGAGCACAGGCTCCCTACCCTGGAGGCCACACAGAGCGAGACAGGGAGTGTGCGGCAGCTCTCCACGCTAACCCTAGCAGCCCAGGAATCCACCTGTCAGTCCCTGGAGCTGCTGCCCTGAGCAGGCTTCACTCCCCTCTGGTGGGCATCGCCACCAAGCGCTGGGAAAGCTTCGAGCAAGGGTAGTTCTTCTATCCTTCTTTTAGTCCCAGAGAGGTAGTGGAGGAATTGAGATCCATGTCCAGAAACAAGCGGGCTACACTCCCCAAAACCCAGCTGGATAAAAATGTTACAACAAGAATTGTCAACATACAACCAAACCTCACGCTCTGGTGCCAGAAGGAGAGGGAAACTCAAAGCCAGAGCAGTAGGTGAGAGCCCAAGGGTATCACCCTGGAGCTGGACCCTACCTGGGGGAGACTATGGTTATAACACGCAGACAGGAGCCACGACCTTGGGTCCAAAAGAAGCAGGAAGCCAGAAGTGAGTATCACCCTGCGTAAAGCCAGGAACAGAGCAAGACAATGCCGTGTGTGAAAGGGAAACACACAAATTATCCCAGTGACCCAGGGAAGCAAGTGAATGAAAAATCGTCTCCATGAAAAATGGAGTCCCCACTCCTGACCCTGGTTCAGGGTCCAAATTTATACCTGAGTATGTGGCAGGAACCCCCAGCCAAGACCTGACATAAAAAATTTGTCTAGGATAATAACCTACTCTGAAACCCCAGCAGGAACCAGGGCAAACCTTCTCTACAGAGGCATTCCCGAACATAGGGCACATGGAACCCCAGCAGTAAAGATGAGCTCACTACGAAAAATTACACCCCTCATGTAAATGCAAGCTATCATGAGGGAGAGTTAGCAGAAACAAGAAATAGGACAACTAATACCCCTAAGAACTAGAGAGAATAGAACAGTCCAAAAGCAACTATAAAATAAGCATGTTTCATATTCCAAAAAAGATAACAGAAAAGCATCAGTTTTGTGTTTATCGCGGATCTGGATCCTTCATCCCCCCCCACCCCCACCCCAGCAGCCAGTCTTCTGGTAATAAAAATCAAAAAGGCCAGGAAGGAAGACTACAGCTATATATAGCTTATTGTTTTGGGGTCCAGGAGCCTCAGGCGCAGCCCTGAGAGTAGAGCCTGCCCCCTGCTTATCCAAGCTCCCAGGCTCAAGTGTCAGCACAGAATCTTCCCTTTGGAAAAAAAAGTCTGAACTGTGGAAAGCTAGGGACAAGGAAAACACAGTGCTCCTCAGTGAAAAAAAGAGCCTTCTTAGCTTCTCTATCCTCTGTGGATGGCAGTGGAGGGAGTAGGTGGTTTTATTCAAGCGTTTGGGAGAAACTTCTCTTGATGCCTTAAGGCTACAGCTTGGAAAGAATCCATAGCTGAGATTCAGGAGGAGGTGGGGATGCTGCCCAAAGGGGGGTGCCCAAGAGGGGAGAGGGAGCAGAAGCTTCTCCTGGAAGTTGGTAAGTTGGGGGGAGGTCAATAAGGCAAAGTTCAAAGCTGAAAAGCAGGGCTGACCCCCCAAGGTCTTGGAGGCCTGTGAGAACCCTGCAGGCTCAGCTTCTGAGAAAGGGTTGGGAGCCCTCAGAAGCTCAGACTCCTTGCCCATATCTGGGATGGTCAGTGATGCGGCCTTTTAGCAGACAGAAATGTGGATCCTGGGAAACCCTCCTCCTCCTACTCAGGGAGTCCTGAGGACCTCCAGAAACTGCCTCTTTCCTGTAGTTAACAACCCCCTTCCAAGGCAACTGCACTTCCCTCCATAAAACAAACAGCTTAGCCCTTGGCCAGCCCCTCCGGGGGAGGAGAGGGCAATAAAGGCTGAGAAATGTTTCTAAAGGAGGCTGGGAGTCTCCTAGCCTTGTCTGTCGGCTCAAAGCCCCTGATTAGCTAGAGGAATTTAGGGCACTGACATCAGAGCTCCTCTCCAACCTTGAAAGGAGGGGGCTAGGGAAACTTCTGACATCTAGCAAGTCCCAGCCCTTTGCTGTGGAGGCCAAACCAAGCCAGAGGGCTTCTTCACACACCCATGCACCCTGGACCCTTCACGTAGGCTTGGAAGGCCCAAGAGTATGAAGCTAGCTTCCTTCAAACATCCCTGAGGCCTCCAGCCACATCCCCAAGGACCTCCAGCCCCCAGACCTCGGCTCTGATTTAATTACGGGGGCATTTCCATAGCAATGAGACATTGACAGATAATGCGGGTGCCCTGGGCCTGCAGCCTAGGGAGTCATTGGATCTGGGCTCTTTCCCTTCCTTCTTTATCCAGTTCACCTTTAGAGGGAAAGGAGATTGAAAAGAAGCACTAATGCACTCTAAGCCTGGGAGAGTCAGATCGGAATTGGAGCCAAATAAAAACTGTACCACCCCCAACTCCATCCTAAATCCACGTCTGTCCATGTCTGTGTCTACTAGCCATCCCCAGTGGTGACGGCCTGCCCATCCCAGCAGGGCGCCTTAGACAGAAGCACACAGGGCTTCTAACGGAGCTGCAGAGGGGAGCAGCCTAAGCTGAGCTCAGATGTGGCCCATTACCTTGAGCTTTCATCTTGACTTCTCCCTTCACCTCCTCCCTCTGCCCATGAGACCCAAAGACTGAGCACCCCAACAGGACGGTGCTTAGTCCTCCACAGCTAGGGCTCACGGATATGTAGAGATCAGGAAGAGGGGCCAGTTTTAGTAGGAATCAAAATATGTTTAAGAAATCAGTGATCTTTATTTCAAACACATATAGTAGCCAACTCAGGCTAATGAAGGGTTGCCCAATAGCACTGGGTACCGTTTTCACGATTCGCTAGGTTATGGAGAATCTTTCAGCTCTTTTTTTTTTTTTTTAATATTTTATTTATTTATTTACTTGATAGAGATCACAAGTAGGCAGAGAGGCAGACAGAGAGAGAGAGAGGAGGAAGCAAGCTCCCTGTGGAGCAGAGAGCCCCATGCGGGGCTTAATGCGGGGCTTGATGCGGGGCTTGATGCGGGGCTCGATCCTAGAACCCTGGGATCATGACCTGAGCCGAAGGCAGAGGCTTTAACCCACTGAGCCACCCAGGCGCCCCAACCTCTCAGCTCTTATACGGTTGTTTAGAGATGCTTGGGGTATCCCAGAGGATATTTCTCCAAAAGGAGGGGGGTCCCCTGACACTGAGCTTGTTTACTCCATTATTTGGCACTTTCTAAGAAGAAAAGTTTGGCTAAGTAAAAGTAAATCAGTCAATTCAATCTTTTCTGAATGACCAGAAATCCTAAATGGTGGTGTCCCAATGAATATTATAGGTATGCTTGGGACGAAGGGCTCAGAAGTGTCCTGGTGGCCTCAAAGGCCCCCAGATAAGACCTGAAGGCCTGTTTACCCCAGAAAATCAACCAGCCCTCAAGGGACTGGAAGACACACACCCCCACCCTGCCACCCGCCCTACACACACTGCTTCCCTAGGGGGATCAGAATCTTTATTTCCCTGCTATCAGCCACAGGACAAACAAGCCAGCCCTTTTTCAACCCTGAGCTTGGGGAGGCAAGCCCTGCCACTAGTGTTACTTCTGAGAGGGCTTTGCTCCCGTCAGCCTGGAATCCCCCCACTCCTCCGCAGTGGCGGCTGGGCTGCCAAGGAAGGGAGGGAGGAAGTCCGACGGCTGCTCCCAGAGCGGCCTAATGCTCCGGCAGCTTAAGTGGCCCTTCTCCTTGGGATTAGGGTTTCACTTACACAGAGCGCCTGAAAAACGCTGCGCTTTCGGAAGGATTAGAGCTGACAATTCAGTGCACTCAGGGAACAAAATAAAGCCGGAGAGGAACTGGGAGACCTGGAGTATCGGGAGACTGTGCAAACAGGCTTAACCTCTGCCCACCCAGCAAGAGGGTCTCTCGTGCTCTGAGCCCATCTGTGAGTCAGAGCCAGCCTCCTGGGCGCCCGCACCTGCCCGCGTGCGATTTGCTCTCGTTGCTAGAGAAGGCAGATTGGGGGGTGAAGGAGGAGAGGGCTGGGATGTCGTGCCCTCTCTCTGAGCCTCAGTTTCCTTCTCTAAAAAAATAGCCAGACTCCCTCGCAGGCCTCTGCAGATGTGATACTCGCCCTCACTGCCTAGCTTTCTCCCAGGATCCCGAGGCTATGGCTCTATCCGCCATCCGGCAGAGTTTAAAGGAAGCCACCTCTTGGGGGGCCCTAGGCCAGCAGGCGACCATGGCCCAGAGAAGGGCAGTGTGCTGGAAGGAGAAGGAGCGGGAACAGCCTAATTGGTTGTACCCAGCTAGTTGGCTGTCAGGGTGCAGACCTTCCCGAGCCCACCCAGCTCTGGGCGGCTAAAGGTCCAGCTGTGGGGGAGGAAAGAGCAGCTGGGAGAGCAGCCACCTGAGCTGGGGGCACAGCCCCCTCTGCTGGAACCCAGGGCAGACAGGGCTCAGAGGAAGCGCTCTGGGGCCAACCCACCGCCTGGGGCTGGTGGCTCTCACTCAGGCAATCCTGCTCCCCTTCACCCCCAACCCGGGAGAAACCTTGGAGAGGATTCAGAAACATGGGAAATAAGAAACCAAACGAAACATGTAGAAAACTCTTCTCCTCTCCTTTAAAAGCAGCTTTTACGGATTTAAAGTTTGTGGCTTCTGTGTATTATGTAAACTTGGATTGGTCATAAAGTGATCATCATTGAACAGTCAGTGTAAACGTACAGTATACGCAGACAGTAATTACAAATTTAATAACTGTATTCTTGGAAGTATTATAAATGCTTGTGTCAAAAGCAGGCACAGACTGCCAACCTTGGAGCGATCTAACGTCTTCATCTTCACCACCTTATGAGAAGCAGACAAAAACTTGAGAATAGGATAGTAAAACAAGAGTTATGTTTTCTGGCCTTAGGGTCCTCCATAGTGTCAAGTGGAGAGCAGAAGTGCTCATTTTCAGAGAACGATGCTGAGGAAAAGCATCTCCACACTCACTGAATAGAACTTCTGCTGTATAAATCTACGTCTAATAAGTCTTGGGGTCTGAGTCATCACCGGTCCAGAGCGTCTCTGCCGCGCTGGCGGCTGCCTTTGTGTTATTTCCTGGGTCTCCTGGATGCCGACGTTCTCTTCGCCTGAGATCAGCCTCTCTGCCCCTCCACCTGTTTATTTGCTGTTCTTTGTGTGAGCTCGTCTGTTGGTACAATTCAAGTGCGTTCAGACGAATCGGTGTCTTTCTTATGCCAAAAAGCAGGTTCCTTTGGTTTGGGAAAAAGAGTGTTTATCCATCTTGGAGTCGTGAATACTTCTGATAATATGATAAAAAGCCGTCTAGATATTATGTATGTGTACCTATAACATTTGATGTATGGCTTTATATGGGCTCTGTGAAGCGGATCCATAGAGTCCTATGGGATCAGTGAACCCCAGTTTAAAATCCTTGCCGTAGAAAATGGAAGAAGCCAAAACATGCAAGCAACAAGAAGCAACAGGATGTTGTTTTAGGAAGGATTCCCCTAGCATAACCCCAGGTTACTCGCCTGGACCAAATACCTATTTTCTGAGTCTGTAATATTCAAGGACATCATTCCAGAATCAATTCCCAAGTATACTGCTTGTTCTTTTCATCCAGATTCTGCCCTCTTCTCTCTGTGGAATCTTGAACATAACACTTAGCCCCTCTGGGTTTCAGTTTTTCATCTATACTGTGGGGATTAAAAACAGATCAGCATCATTGGTTGATACAAGGATCAAAAGAGAGAAGACAAAGAAAATATTTGGGATGGTGCCCAGTTGTAGTAGGTGCTCAGTGAGGGCTAGCTTAGTCTAGCTGAAGTAGAAACGCAACTCTGCCCTTGAATCTTAGAGCTGACAAAACAGCATAAATCGTCTGGGGGCTGAAATTTTCCAATTTCTTAATAAAGTCATTCACTTTGCTGTTCTCTGTACTTGTAAGAGGAACTGCACTTAGATTCTCCAAAACCGTTGATTCGATCTGGCCCATTTGCTAAGGAATGTCTGACAGAAGTGCACTGTCTGATTCAGATGCAGTGATTGCTGTAGAAATCGGCTGTAGACTCTTTGGGGACTTCCGCAGTTGAACTGAGAAGACATCTTCATCAAGTACAGTGCTTCTCACACTTCTGGGTACTTTAAGATTCCCAACTACTGCTGTTTCTTGAAGAGCCTCTTTGTTTTTTAGAAGACTCTCCAAGGAGATTAATACTCCACCCCGTGAAGTTTTGTCTCAGACTTTTGGTGTCAGTATTTTATTTATGTTTTTTTTTTTTCTTGCCTTGTCTTAATGACGACAGTGACGATATGAGATTTTTGCTTGTTGGATGACTTCTTTTCCTTTCCTTCAGCTCTTTTGGGGATTATCTGGCTTCATGTTGTCATTCAAAGGCAATGTCATTCAAAGGCAATTAAACAGACATAGCTTTGAATATGGGCTCTCTGGTTTACTAGCTCTGTGGCCATGAGGAAGTCATTACACTCTGCGCCTCCATTTTCTTGGAGACAAGGAAGTAGGATCATCTCGAAGGTTTGTCCATCTTTAAAACTTTGTGACCTTAGGAAACAAGTCTCCCCCACAAAATGCCCATCCTCTGGTAATATGTGGGTTTTGGGGTTTTTTTTTAAGATTTTATTTATTTATTTGACAGAGAGAGAGAGTGCAAGCAGGAAGAGAGGCAGGCAGAGAGAGAAGGGGAAGCAGGCTCCCTGCTGAGCAGAGAGCCCAATGTGGGCTCAATCCTAGAACCCTGGGATCATGACCAGAGCCGAAGGTAGAGGCCTTAACCCACTGAGCCACCCAGGCGCCCCCCACCTTTTTTAAGATTTTACTTATTTATTTGAGAGAGAGAGAGAGAGAGCATGAAAGGGGGGAGGGTCAGACTCCCTGCTGAGCAGGGAGCCTAACGTGGGTCTTGACCCTAGGACTCTAGGATCATGACCTGAGCGGAAGGCACTCACTTAATGAACTGAGCCATCCAGGCACACGGTTGTTGTTGTTGTTATTGTTGTTGTTTTAATTCATTTATGATTCTTGGTGCTGGTATCACATTCCTGGGATGGTGGATGAGCAAAGCACCTCGCTACTTCTGTCTTCTGTTGGGCGGCATATACTTTGTAACTGATGTGTTTTGCTATGTCACTGTTTTCTCCTCTTCCCGTGCTTTTGCTTGTTTGTTTTGAGGGGGTGGTTGTGCTGACAATCTTGGAGCCCCTCTGCTCCCCTCTGTCCATCCGTCAGCAGGGCTCTGTTGACTCTCCTTGCACACATTCCATTACCCATTCATATCTCTCACTAAGAGGCTTGCTCAAAGAATGCTGCTGGGCAAATGGCATGATGGTCTTAGTAATTTGAAAACTTCCTGCAGTATGTGTTTTCCATTATTGACAATGGCGTTCCAGAAAAATATATGGCTCTGGCAAGAGTTTGGTCAATTTTTTCCTCTTCTTCAGGTGTCCCCTGTGTACTAATGAAGTCATTGAGAGTGCTTTATATGCGGTGGCTTGTATCTCTGTTGGTTCAGGGGTCCTGACGGGCACCTCTTTGTGGTGATACTGATGTCACAGGAGACAGCGGCACAGCTGTGTGCAGAACACCAGGAAGCCAGTATGCTTCTTCCTCATCATGGGCCTCTTATCTCACATTTTAAAAATGTCTGAATAGCACTTCCCAGATTCAGTTTTTTAACTAGAATTTGGAAATGTGTTTGTCAGTGAACAGTTCTCTGGGCGACTTCCAGCACACAGAAGTCTCTGTATGCTCCAAGTTAGCCTGATGTTTTGCGAGAGGAAAAGCCGGTGGAAATAACCATCGTTTATAGAGTAAATCCAGGTGAGCTGGAGACACCTTTCCAGGAGTCCGGCCTTTCTTCCTCTCTCCTGAAGCCAGGTAGGGAATTGTATGACAAAACCTTAGATAACAAGGAATTCATGTGTGTCATGTTGTAGGAACCAGGCAGCTGAAAATCGGGATTTGGGTACATTTAAATTCCTGTTTTTAAAGAAAGAAGCATCCCGAGTGCCTGGGTGGCTCAGTTGGTTAAGTGACTGCCTTCGGCTCAGGTCGTGATTCTGGAGTCCCGGGATCGAGTCCCGTATCCATCGGGCTCCTTGCTAGACAGGGAGTCTGCTTCTCCTCCTGACCTCTCTCCTTTCATGCTCTCTCTCTCTCAAATAAATAAATAAAATTCTTTAAAAGAGAAAAAAAGAAGAAGAAGCATCCTTCTTTTCCTGGCTGTTTTGTAGGCATTAAGATCAGGGACCAAGAGGAATTGACTTTCTATATCTTTTTTCATTGCAAAACCTCTAACTCTTCCTCAACTCTCCTTTGTCCTGGGCCCTCTTGTCTAATAAATGCCATATTATTCATCTCTCAGGGAACTTCAGACCCACACCAGTGAGAGATGGACAGGAGGAATGAAACTTTTAACAACAATAGAAGTCAGTGAAATAAAACCCACAACAAAGCAGATGCAGATTCTTTCCTCTGTTTCCCTGGGAGTCTGAAGTGATCTCTTGTCTGATGGTTCTGCTCTGTCATCTGTTCTTGAATTCTAGGAAATGTAGGATCTTCACTGTATTGGACAGGTATCAAGGAGAACCATTCTATTGCATGATAAAATGAGTCACAATAAGTCACTGTCATCTCTCTCCATCCTGTAAAGATTCATAATCCCTTGCTCAAACTGTTTTTAGAGAAAAAGCAGATTTCAGCATTTGCATTTTATCCTAGCCTTTACCTCTTCAAAGGAGACCAGCACACATGAAGCAATTAGAAAACTGTACAACGCACCTGGAGTTGGCTAGAAGTCCAACAGAGCAATAGAGAATCAATCAGTAGGGTATTTACTGAGCATCATTTATTAATTTCTCAACTATGCAAGACAGAACAGAAGACGGGGCCCTGCCCTCAGTTTGATTATGGTCCGTTTGAGGAAGTAAGCCACCATACGGAACAGGTCCAATGTCTTACGGGAGATAATGACACGGTCAACCATGCAGCACAGACATTCTAGAAGTTTAGAAGAAAGAAACTTCCCTGAGGGGTAGAATGGTAGGCATTTTTAAGGCTGGAGGTGGAAAAAGAGGGAAACTATGAGGAAGAAGAAGAAAATCAAACAGCAAAAGCACAGAGATGTTCCACAGCATATATGCTTGTGAAAACAGTCCAGCTGAACCAGGTGGAGTGAGAATCAGCGCTAAGAAAGTCAGGTGGGAGAGTACCCAGGAGGCTTTGAAAGCCTGGCAGGGTGGAGGTTCCAGCTGTGGCCTACAGAGAATCAGTAGTGGTTTGCACAAGGGCAGTGATATGTTGAGAGCAACGTTTCATGGGGACTAGCCAGACAGCCACACCTGGGACAGACTGGAGGGGCAGGAATGTGCATGCAGGGAACACCAGCAAAAGCACGGTTATGGCAGACCAAGGGTGGGTTCTCAGGAGCCGAGCTCTGTAGGCTCTAGAGGAAATGGAGATGGGACCAATGGAACAGACATTGCTCAGGGGAATCGGGAACACCTGGTGACTGACTTCATCCAGAGGGAAAGGACACAGGCTATATCAAGAAGGATTTCAGGGAGCCTGGGTGGCCTGGTTAGTTAAGCGTCTGACTCTTGATTTCAGCTCAGGTCATGATCTCAGGGTTGTTCAGGATGGTGAAATCAAAGCTCTGTGTTGGGCTGGGCATGGAGTCTGCTAAAGATTCTCTCTCATGTTCCTTACCCCCCCCTTACCTCCCCCCACTCCCCACAGCTTGTGAGTGTGTGCACGCTCGCTCTCTCTCTCTCTCTCTCTCTCTCTCTAAACAAAAGAGGATTCCAAAGATTTTTGGTTTGGTGGTTTTCAAGAAGGACTTCAACACACCTGATTGGTGGGGGGAGGGGAAGATGAGTTGGCCTTTATTCCCCTTAGGTCTGAGGCAACAGTGGGACAGCTAATGAAAATGTTCAGCAGGCAGCTGGAAATACAGAAACCTGAGCTGTAGCTCTGTATACTTAGGGGACGATGAATCACTCAGATGTGTTAAGGGAGGAATGAGGAAACTCACATCTCAGAAGAGTAGGAGATGAGGTGAGATTCAAGGAGACAGTGGCAAGGAGAGCCAGGGGTGTTTTGGAATAGCCATAGGGAGGATGAAGACCAGGGCAACTGATGAAAAGAAGGTGTACTGGGCCAGATATTCAGAGTTCTGTGACTTCCCGCAGTCACCCTTCGCCTTCTCATGGCCAGACAGAGGCGCTACAGTGGGGGAGTGGCATAGGCTGAAGAGGGTAAGGGGGATCTGGAGAAGATAAATGGGACCCAGGCACCACGTTTTCTCTAGCACATGGAAGTGTGGGAGAGGGAAGAGGGCAAATTATTGTCATTAAAGATTGGGACATATATTGCAAGGCAGGTGGTGGTCCCTTCATGGTGATGGAGGGGACAGGCAAGGAAAAGAGGCCACTCAGGTGTAGCTGTGTCCCAGAGAGGTCTTTGGACTCGGGTGGTTCCCTTATATTGGCTTGCCTCACCTTCCCCCCGGGACACTGCTAAGGAAAGTCCTGCCCTCCACCGTCCAGACTCTAGTCAGTAGAAATTTCCAGGGACAGAAGTCCAGCAGCTAGTGGGGGGCACATTTTGCTTATTGGAACTTTATCCAATCCACTTGAACTGTTGGCTCAAAGCTCCCGATTTTCACTTCAGGGATGGTTTTCTATTGTCTAAATGCCATAAACACTAACAGCAAAATAGCTCCCTAGTGGCACAACCCTCCCCCTCACCACTTCTGCCTGCTTGCCACACCTGCCAGGCCCTGTACCTGCAGCTCTACTTAGAGAGAACAAGGAAGACCCATCAGCCCCAGCATGGGTTGGGGGGGGTATCCTCCAAGCCTGAAGAGAAGACGGGGTGCTAGAGAGGCGAGCAAGATGATAGAGGTCCATTTGGTTACTGGAGAAACCATAGCTGACTGTCTTGCCAGAGAGGAGGAATAAAAGCAGGTCGTCTCCCTCCCTTCCCCATCTGGGTTTGGGCTACAAAGGGACCCATGCAAAGCTAAACATAGGCACGTAAAGCACGCAGAGAGACACAGAGCGCTACACAGAGCAGAGGTGCACAGCCCGTCACAGGACATTTGGGGGACAAGCTTAAACCCATGCAAAGGCACACCTGTACCCGCTCATTCAGACATTCCCCCACGTATCTGCACACAGCTCTGTCCTCTCCAAGAGTTTCCTCCCCACGAAGTACCCTGGTGTGAGCAGAGGCAGGCCCCTCTCTTCCAGGCCTCACCCCTTCCCCTTTGTGTTTTTCCAGGTCGTGACATGGCGAGCACCACTCTGCCTGGTTACCCCCCTCACGTGCCCCCCACTGGCCAGGGAAGCTACCCCACCTCCACCCTGGCAGGAATGGTGCCTGGTAGGTGACAATACTGCAGCTGCCCAGTTTAGGTGGGGGTGACTGAATTGTGGGTGAGCTGCCGCGTGCTCAGTAGTCTGGGGGTGGGGGGATCCAACATCCCTTCCCCCCAAAACCAGTGCTGTTCCGTCCCTTTGTCTCCCTAGAGGCTGCAGTTGGTCCCTCATGAGCAGCCCAGGGAGGGAGTTTGCAGAAGTGGCTCTTGTGTGCTCCCACTGTACATTACGGCCCCTCCACAGGGCCCGCCCACCCGAGCCTGTGCCCGGGGAGCACTGAGCCTCAGCTCCTCTCTCAGCGCCCCAGCCCACCCCCAGCCAGCTGACACTGCTTGGAAGAGCCTGCCCTGGTTTCCATGGAAACTTGGAGCCAAGAACCATTTCCAGGGGCATTGTCAGTCACTCAGACAAAGCCACCCTGGTCCACACCAACCCACAGGGAAAACTAGAGTGTGGAGAATTGACCCCACCCCAGGGTGAGGAGGGAGCTAGTCCCTAAGGAAGAACAGAGAGGACAGGCTATGGCAGGACCCAAAGATACTGGCTTCAGAGAAACAAGCTCGAGCACCACGTCTCCTCAGAGGTACTGGGGCCCTCGTTCCTCCTTAGGAGCTGGGTCTGGACTGTGTGGATCAGAGAGGCAGAAGCCACACTTAGGGTCTGAGGAGCCCAGCTGGAGGTTGTGCTCTTCCCAGCCTCTCACCCCTGATTGAGAGCTGGGCTTGAAGCCACAGAGTTGAAGCTTCTATTAGCAGAAACACCAACAAACTCTTGTCTTAAAGAGGGTGAGACTCGCTGGACCTGCAGCCCACCTCTGCTGGCGGCCCTCCCCTCGTGCACAACCCTTATGGTCGGGGAGGATGGAAGAGGGTGACTGGCCCTCTTCCTGGATGTCCATTCAGGGACAGCCCTGGCTAAACAGAGCTTGGGGGGATGGGCAGTGGCAAAGAGGGTGCTGCACCACAGGGGCTGAAGGGAGTTAGAGGGCCTTGCTAAGGAGAGCTGGGAGGTGTGGGGGAGGGTATCCCTGCCCAGATCTGGAGTGGGGGCAGAAGTGTTGGGGACAAGGAGTGTCTTCTGGGAAGGTCCAAGCAGTGAGCAGGTGGAGGCTGGAGGTCTTAGAGAGGTGGGGGTGAGGGAGGGGGTGTCTGCAAGGAGGTGGGAATGAGGGGAGCCGCAGAGAGCTCATGGTGGCAAGGGGGGAGTCGTTAAACAGAATCTAGTGCTGATGAGGAAATTACACTTGTTTCATTAGCGATGGGGAAGGAGATAGCTCAGTTCCTCTTGGTCACAGTTGAGCTCAGAAGCTCATTATCCTGCTGCACGCATGCTTTCCCTCCTCGTCAATAAACAGGCTTTCCAGTGGCTGCATCCCCCACCCCCACCCCAGCTCCCTCTCGGAGAGGGGCCCCTTCTCCTCTACTTAACCCGCGGTTAGGGATCACTGTAAACAGTCTGGGGTCATCACACAGGAGAAAGGGCGAGGGGGAAACCCGGAGGCCTGGCCTTTCTCCCGCGGAGGGAGGGAAGCCGCTTCCGACGGCTCCCAGCCCACGGGGCCCTCGGCTAACCGCCCGTGGACCGGCGGAGAGTCCACCTGCTTCCCACCGCCTCCTTCTCCTGCTGCGTGGCCAGCGTATCCAATCCCAGGAGGGAAAGGCGGAAGGGGGGTGTTTCCCAGCAGAGCCCCCACCCCTTGCATTGGCACCTTGCTGAGATGCCATTCTTAGGACTTTCTGGGACAAAGTGTCCCGAGGGCCTTCCTTCACCACCTTCCCCAGCTTCCATCCCGTGGGGCTATGGTTCCTAGAACCAGAGTGTCCACGCCCCCCAAAGCAGCGGGGTAGGCGCACAGGGACCAGAACAAACCCTTCCCAGGCGGCCCAGAGTGCCTCCTTGGGGGAGCCCCAAGTCCCCGGGCCCGTGTTGGTGCTTCTGCACCCGCCCCACCACGGGCTCTCCCCACGCGGACCCTGTGGACTGCCCTGCCTCTGTCTGCCCTCACACCTTCTGCGGGGTCGCCCTGCCCGCCGCACCTGCACCTGGGACCCGGGGGAAGGCCGCTGACGGGGCACGTCGGGTCCGCCCCGGCGTTGGGCTTGTCTGATCCCCACTCCCCCACCCTTCCGCAGGGAGCGAGTTCTCCGGCAACCCGTACAGCCACCCCCAGTACACGGCCTACAACGAGGCTTGGAGATTCAGCAACCCCGCCTTACTAAGTGAGTACGCCACCTGGCTGGCGGGCGGCTCAGCGCGTCCGCCCTTGGGCCAGCTCAGCCGGGCGGCCTCCCGACGCGGGTCTGACTCCCCAAGACCCGACCTTTGGGTGCCGGGCGGACGGGCGGGCTCGTTAGTGCCGCACTGAGGTCCCGGGATGCCTTGAGGACGCCCGTGCCTCTCGCCCTTTCCCTCCTTGTCTCTCCCTCCCCCGGGGCTAGAAGGCTCTCCGCCGCCCCCACCCACCCTGGATCCCTCTGGAGGGCCCCCAGTCGGGCGGCGGCGGTCACCGATCGATCGGGTCCCTCTCCCACCGGTGAATGAAGCTCTCCCGGGGGCGACCGGCCCCCTGACCCAGCCGAAGTGTCCCTGCCCCGAGTCCGCCAGACCCCAGCCCCGGGAGGTCTTTGCTTTTCTTTCCTTTTTTGTTCTCCTGTTTGTCCTCTCACCCAGCCCATTCTTCTCCTGTGTTAACTTCCAGGTTCCCCTTATTATTATAGTGCCGCCCCCCGGGGCTCCGCCCCTGCCGCTGCTGCCGCTGCCTATGACCGCCACTAGTTACCGCGGGGACCACATCAAGCTTCAGGCCGACAGCTTCGGCCTCCACATCGTCCCCGTCTGACCGCCCACCCCGGAGGGAGGGAGCACCGACGCCACGCGATGCCTCCCGGCCACCGCCCCAGCCCCACCCCCATCCCAGGAATCCTGCAGCCCTTCACACCACCCCGTCCAAGGCCGGACAGGACGGGTGGAGCCGCGGGCGGGACCCTCAGGCCCGGGCCCACCGCCCCCAACCCCGCCCGCCGCCCTTCCCCGCCTGCCTGGACTGCGCGGCGTCGAGAGGAGGGCGCCCCCCAGCTCGCTCCGGCTAGGCGGACCAGCCACACCGCCCGACCCTGGCCGGGCCCGCCTCTGCGCGCGGGGGACACGTTTCTGTGACACACAATCAGCGCGGACTGCAGCGCGGCCCAGCCCCGGAGCAGCCCGCCTCGGACGCTCCGGCGCCGGGAGGCTTCGCTGGAGGGACTGGGCGAAGAAAATTAAGAACGAAACGATTTTCTGCAGAAGGAGGAAGAGCCCCCTGCCGAACCCTCGGGGAAGAGCCCTTACCCTCGCGCTAGCTGGACTGCCCCTACCTTCCGAGTGTGCCCTGCCCCAGGAGGTGGCATGGAATGGGGGCGTGGGGTCATCAGGTCTTTCCGAAGTTTTGGGACCCAAGGCACGCAGGCCCCAGCAGCGCGCACCCACCGAGCCCTAGGCTTGGCTCTTCCCTACTCCACCTGAACTGCCTGGTTCCCTAGGGTCCAGGCACTCCTACTAGTGACCGGACTCTCAGCCCCACCTTGCCCCACCTCAGCGTCTTTTCCATCAGCCGACCTCCCATTCTCCCCTCCTGCCGGTCCTTTTTCCATCCCACGACCCCCCGCATCTCTCCTCCTCAACTCCTCACCCCTTCGGAGGCTCTCCAGTGCCTGCCGCAGGACCAGTTTCCGTAGGCCTCGGGCACTGGTCTTGCCCGGCGGCTACTGGATGTCCCCTCCCCCGACACAGACTCGCGATCTGCCGGTAGTAGGAGCAGTTCTGAGCTGGCATCTGCGGCGGGGTGGAAGTGGGGGCTGCCCAGTCCAACCCCCCCCCCCCCCACGACCTCCAGCCTCCTCCTCCGGCAGGAACTGAACAGAACCGTGAAAAGTCTACATTTATTTAATATGATGGTCTTTGCAAAAAGGAAAAACGAAACAGAAACTCAACAGGACGCTGCTTTGTAGAAAGACGGTGTGTGTCGTGTGAAGGCGAACCCCTGTGTATATAAACCCGCCCCACCGCCCCGCCCCGCCCGGTAGAGTCCCCGCTGCCCGCCCGCCCTGCCTGTAGATACGCCCCTCTGTCTGTGCTGTGAGAGTCGCCGCTCGCTGGGGGGGGAGGGGGGGACACAGCTACACGCCCACTAAAGCACAGCACGTCCTGGGGGAGGGGGGGCATTTTTTATGTTACAAAAAAAATTACGAAAGAAAAGAAATCTCTATGCAAAACGACGAACATGGTCCTGTGGACTCCTCTCGCCTCTGTTTCGTTGGCTATTTCTCTGTAATTCCGTGTTTTCGCTCTCCTCGTCTCTCCGCATCTCTCCCCTCTCTCCATCTCTCTCTGTCCCGCTTCTCTCCCCCTCTGTCTCTGTCTCTCCGTCTCTGCCCCTCCCTCGGCCTCTCCCCCAGCCCAGCCCCGGCCGCCTGGCCCACGCAGGCCCGCTCTCCGGCGGCAGCTCCAGCCCCCGGGGCTCGCTGCTCCGGCCGGGCACCGTGCGCCCTGGGCCGCCGGCGGCCGGGCCGCCCCGCCCCGTAGTTGCTCTCTCGGTAGCGGCGATGCGCCCTGCATGTCTCCTCACCCGTGGATCGTGACGACTCGAAATAACAGAAACAAAGTCAATAAAAGTGAAAATAAATAAATAAATAAATAAATAAATAAATAAAAATCCTTGAACAAATCCGAAAAGGCTTGGAGTCCTCGCCCAGATCTCTCTCCCCTTCGAGCCTTTTCATTTGAAAAGGAAAACGAGAAGAGACTAGTTTAAGGGAACTGCGGGCGCCGGGCAAGGCTCCCGTGGCCCGAGCGGGGCGGCGAGAGTACTGGGGTTCAAACCCCGAGGCCCGGTTCGTCCCAGTCCCTGTGGAGCTGGCCGGGCAGGGGTCCCAGCCCCAGGACCCAGCCGAACCCTCGAGAGATCCCCCTGACAGCTCTGGTCTCCTGAGCCACTTTCAGCGCGTCGGTTCGTTTTGATTCTTTTCTTTTTCTTTCTTTCCTTTTCTTTTTCTTTTCTTTTTTTTTTTTTTTGTGCACATGAGAAATAAAATAATAATAATAATAATAATAAATAATAATAATAAAAATTTTGTATGTCACTCCCCTCGGCTCCAGGTTTGTCTCTCCCTGTCTCTGGGATAGGCCTCCCCTCACATTGGTCGATCCCAAACAACCCTTCAGGGACCCTCCCAGCGCGACCGACTTTCCACCCTCTCGCCCAGACCCTGTGGGTGGTGGCTGAACGCAGGCGGAGGCCTGCCTGGACTCGTGTGCCCTTGGGTCGCCATCCGAACCGCCTACCCCACCCTTGGGGCAAGGAGTGGAGCTTCCCAAAACTTCAGAGTAACTCTGAGTTCCGCGTCTATACCAGGCCCTGCCTCTCCACCCGCCTCCGGCTCTTGGGACGCGACGTCGGAGCGCTCTCCCCACAGGTGGGGCTTGTCTGCCGCGCGGGTTCCTTCCCCCGCTCGGCGCGCAGCCGCAATTTCACCCCCGCGTCCGCGCGGAGCGGGCGGAGACCGCAGACGCCCGTGGCGCCGCGAGTTTCCTCGCTGGGCGTTCACTTCCAGGGCCCGACCGTGCCCGGCCCTGCGGAGACCCAGGGACACCCTGCCGCTCGCAGGACCTCGCGCGCCCTTGGGTTCCTCCCGGAAATGGGGAGAGGGCGCACAGTTGCTTATGCCTGTGTGGCGGTAGGTGGCTTCCATTTCTGTTCACGTGGGTCAGTCTGTCCCTGGGGCGGGGAAGTCTGTTGGTGGGGTGGGTTGGAAACCGGTTTTGTTTTTTCAGACACTCTTACTGTTCTTGTCGCTCAGTGTCCAGGGAACAATCTGTATGTCTGTCCCTGTGTCTGTTCCTGCGTTGGGGAGGGAAGGAGTGATTGTCCAAGACTGTCCGGGCTGCATCTGAGATACTTGGAAGGGGTCCCCCTCTCTATCTCTTCAGCAACCTCCCCAGCCAGTGTCCATCTGGTCTCTGCTCTTAGAGACTTACTTTCTCTGCCCTTGGGAAACCTGTCACTTAGCCCCCATGTCTGCCCCTTCCCACCTGAAAGGCTGTTGAAACTCTGGGCTGCCAAGAATGGCAAACAAGGCCTGGAGGCTGACTAAGGAGTGACCTTCTCCCTTGGCCAGTGTCTCCCAGACACCTCCTTCCCACCAGGAACCCAAAGGCCTTTCTTTCCCCAAGCCCATTTGCTCAGCTTCACCCACATCATGGGACTTCAGGAGAATCGGAAGGTCCCCCTAACAAATCAGCAACCCCTAATCGAGTCGATTCCCTCTCTTCTCCCTCTAGGAGAAGGTCTCCTGCCTAGTCCCCATCTCATCAAATGACGGTCCCATTGTCTACCCTGCCCTGTGCTGCTCATTTGATCACGAGTCTCCTAAAAGAGTGGTCTTCAAACTTCTTTGATCATCCACATTATCAATAGAAAGAATTCTGAATGTGCACTCCCCGTATAGGTATATTTACTTATTTGCCAATTCCATAGATATACTCCTGGACTAACATTATGAATTTTAGGACATAAAATTTAAAAAGGACACAATTGGAATACATAGAAATAGAAGTTGTAATGGTCTCATCTCATGCCTAAATGGATTATTTTGCACTCCCTGGAAAATGTACACCCCACTTCAGAGATCCTGCTTAGAATCCATCAAAACCCAACATGGCCAAACTCCTGTCTATTGCCTGATACCCAGTAGGTCCCCACTGCCTGGCTTTGCCTCCAGGTCCCCCAGACTGGGAACCCTGCCCTGCCCAACCCATTAAATTGGAAGCCACGCCCTTCCCTGGGCCCCACCAAAACTCCCTACCTTCTGTTCTATTTCTGGTCACTTTCAGACCAGCTAGGACAGCAAGGATTCCACTGTCTGCAGTGACCACCTTCGCCCAGAAGCTTTCATGTTGTGCTGTGTCCCTCCGGAGGCACTGATTTCTGCTTGGAAATCTGAGGCCCCCCAGAATTTTCCGTACTCTTTGACCAGTTTCCTGTTCTAATTGCATTCCCATTTACCTACCCCAGACACAAATAGGGCCCACTTCAGCATTCCCCAGAACTCAGCTAATTCTGGCTCTGCAGGCCCTGTCCCCGTCCCACCCCACAGAGATCCCAGCTGAGGTACACCAAGTATGACAATTAGAAACAGATGAAGAAAGGTGTCCTGGGTTGAAGGAACAGCAGGAGCCAAGACATGGAGGCAAGGAAATATACCAGATAAAATGTGGCTGGGGAGAGTCAGGGGGTGGGGGTAGAGAGAGATGGCAGGAGGTGAAGCGTCAAAGTAGTTGAGAGCCAGGACACTGTACTGGAAATGTCAAAATCATATCCTTCAATTCCACGGCTCCTTTAGGGTAGCTGCCCCACTCCCAGCCCCTCCTGCCCTTGTAGACACCGTATCTCTCTACTCTGCTACTACGGTTGGACTCCAGTGCAAATCCAAGCCAAGCCAGTCAGGACAGAACACAGGATGCAGGAGAGAATGAGGACATTCCCTGAGGGAGCAAAGCCCAGTGGAGGCCCCGAGGGGATTCCCCAGCTTTTGTCACCTCCGTAAAGGACAGCTGAAGTCTACCGCTCACTCCAGATCTGCACTCACGCCTTTTTCTTTCCCATCTCACATCTGAGCCCCCAGCACGAGACATCTCCACCATTAAAAGAGGCACGGAACTGGACCACTTCTGACTACCCACCCTGTACTGTCCTAGACCAAGCCATTGTGATCCTTTAGCTGGGTTTGCAAAAGGACATTCTAATTGGTCTTTCTAATTCCATCTTTGCCCCCATCCACCCCAGCCCATTCTTACGCCAGCAGCCAGAGTGATGCTCCAGCATGTAGAACAGATCATGTCCCCCTTGCACATGTTTTGGCTGTCTCCCCCTCACCCCTGCCCCACCCTCACTGCTACTCCCTCTTGACCTCACCTCCAGACCTCCCCCTGACCTCCTCCAGCTCACCTCTGCACAGTGCTTCTGTTACTCCAAGCATGAGCCTTCCTCCCTCCACCCCGATGGCTCCCCACTTCCTTAAGGGCTCTGCTCTGATGCTCCCTGACCAACAGGGCCTTCCCTGACCAACTTAAATGAACTAGCACACACAAGCCATCACTCTATTCCCCTCCCCTGCTTCTCCGTCCGCTCTACTATGCCTGACAGGCTGAGAGTTATGGATTTCTGTCTTGTCCTCTCCCATCAGAATGGGAGCTCCATGAGGACAGATTTTTGTCTGATCTGTTTGCTGCTCTGTCACCAGTGGCTGGACAGTGTTTGGCACATAGACGTTCAACAAACAGCGATGGATGAATTAAGGAATGGAGTGAGGGGAACAGGCAATCAGGAGTAAGCAGGAGGCTGAGGCAGGAAAGAGGAACACAGGAGAGAGTGAGAGATGCTCGGAACCTTCAGTCACGTGGAGGAAGAGAATAACCAGCAGAGAGCAGCTGAGTGGCTAAGGGAGGAGGTGGGAGAGGGCAGGTGCTGCTCCTACTTCTCTAGAAGCCCAGTGGTTTGATGTGATCACTGAACTCCTTAAACAACTCCCTCCATTACCTAGGGTGACTTTTCCTTACCACCTGAGGCTCCCACCATTGTCCTCATGGGGGCGTCAAGGGGGCACCCCTTCATCCATTGGGAAACCGTCCCTCCAGCCTCCTTTGTAGCCCTTGTGGGGCTGTCAGTCCGAATGTCCCTCAGCTCCTGACCACAGAGATGGGCCTGAGACCCACATCTGCCTTACAGGGATCTCACATCAGTCCTGAGCACACAGTCCTCAGGTTAGGAGCAAAGGCCTCTCAGAAGGCTCATTATCGGGAACTGGAAGAGAGGCTTTCTCTTCTCTTGGACTGCCAGCTGAAATGACTAAGGGCTTTGGACCTCTAAGGATGGTCCCCTACCACATGGAGAGTGCAGACCCACTTAGAGTCAGGCAAGAACACACAGAGCTGAGAGAGGTAGAGAGGAAAAAAGCTCTGGTGGTATTCTCCAAGCCTCTGAAGCCAGCTAGGCCTGAAACAAGACCGCTTTGGGGCTTCCAGAGTCATAAGCCAGTACATTCTCTTTCTTTTCACCTAAGCGGAAGTGCCTAATATCTGTTGGTTGTAGTCTAAGAGGGTTGACTTAAGTGGTTCTGGAGTGCACGAATGCCCTGGGAAGTACTTTGGATTTTGTTTTTTTCTGTAGGCCATGAGAGCCACAGAAAGTGTTTGAGCAAGAGAGTGGTTTAATAGGCCTGCATTTTTGGAAGGGCTCTCTGGCCATGATGTGAGCGATGGGATACGAGAAGAGGTAGTGGGTACAGATAAACTCATACGAACTGACTTTGGTAGCCCAGGCAAGAGATGGTGGTGGTCCATCTACACCCAGGATTCACTCAGGAAGGATACTGGCATGGAAACGATAATGTTATATTTTTAAATAAAAATGAAAAGAAAAGTACCAAACAGTAAATAGATTGTATAAGAAAGAGGAAAAATTAAATAATTTGCATCTATAAACATAAACATTGGAAAGATAAACAGCAATCTTATAAAAATGGTTGTCTCTGGGTGGGGAGTAGTGTGGATACAGACCCAGTAGGAGAAAGATGTCTGTGAATATGTACTCTTTGAATATAATTTTAACTTTATTGAAAAATGAAATTTAAATAAAAAATGTAAAAAGACTTGGGGCGCCTGGGTGGCTCAGCGGATTAAAGCCTCTGCCTTCAGCTCAGGTCATGATCCCAGGGTCCTGGAATCGAGCCCCACATCAGGCTCTCTGTTCAGCGGGGAGCATGCTTCCCTCACCCCCGCCTGCCTCTCTGCCTACTTGTGATCCCTGTCTGTCAAATAAATAAATAAAATCTTTTTTAAAAATGTAAAAAGAGGAATGCCTGAGTGGCTCAGTTGGTTAAGCGGCTGCCTTCGGCTCAGGTCGTGATCCCAGCGTCCTGGGATCAAGTCCCACGTCGGGCTCCTTGCTCAGCAGGGAGCCTACTTCTCCCTCTGCCTCTGCCTGTGCTCACTCTCTCTGACAAATAAATAAAATCTTTTAAGAAAAATGTAAAAAGACAATCAAGCTCTTGACACATATAATCATAATTGTTTAGTGAATAAACCAAATTTTGCTTTTTTCTGTACAACTGAGGAGAAGACCATTGGATTTGGGGAATAGGGGTACATGGTGACCAGAAGGCGTGTGCTTTCTAAAGGGGGAGGGAGGACTAAGGGGTGGCAAGGAGAGGTAGTTAAGACCTGAGGAAGCAGGAGGCAGAGGGTAAACTTGTTGGAAAGGTTTGGAGGGGGAGGGGCTTTAAGTGATTCGTCTGGCAGATCAAGGGAAGGTTTTCAGGCCAGGAGCTGTGGACAAGCCTGCTGGCTAAGGCATATGGTGGAAGGCAGGGGTAGGCAGTGAAGATGTTTGGAGGTGGATGTGAGAGGCTTATGAAAGGAGGTCTGAAAGAATGGGGCCAAGGTGTAGGGGTGAGGGGCGGGGAGGACCCAGAGAATTCTACTGGGGAAAGGAAGGTCATAGGGGAGGGGAGCTGCTGGGGTTGCTCAGGGGGTTTGTAGAAGACCCAGCTGCTGTGTGCACAGAGTGTGGGGAGCAGGGCTGGGCCCAGCCTTGAGGAGAGTAGAGTTCTGGAAGAACCTCCCGGGGACTCAGAAGGAAGTCTAAGAGCAGGAATGTGTTGCCAGCAGCAGGGAGAACGCACTTGGGTGGTAGATCTCTGGCTCCCCTTGCCCAGGCTGGTTCCAGCTTTCAGGACACAGCAGCCAGAGTCCCAGGACTACATTGCTCCTCCCTTGCTGACCTGATCCCCATCCCCCTCCTCCACAGGCCCCCACCTAACAGAATCCCAGCAGCAACTAGGGCCCATTTTCATGGTCTGATCTTGGTACCCGTCCCTCCGCTAGTGGCCAGGCACGGCCTCAACCACCTTGTAGGAGAGGCCTGTGGAAGAACCATCTGCCCAGCCCCCTCCCCCCACTCCTCCAACCCCCACCTCAAGGAATTCCCAGCCCCCATATACAACCTAGGGACAGGACAACAAACGTGGTACACAGAGGCATCTCTAAGCCAAGAACAGAAGGGACCTGAAAGTTGGCTGGGTGGCCTCCCACAAGGTCCCTTCCTCTCTCTGTGCCTCAGTTCCTCCATGTGTAAAAACCAGATGGCCTCTGGGATTCCTTCCCCTTGGACATCCTAGGCTTCTAGAGGTGTATACTGTAGGTGCTCAGGCAATCTCTATGACCAGTGGAATCTAAGAAAGCTCTGTGGAAGTAGAGGGGGTACATTCAGATGGTGAAGGGGATGGAGAGTACTTTTAAACTCTAGGAGGAGGTGTGGATTCATTTATATGTTGCCATCTCTCCCATCTGGGAGTTAGTACTGCCTTTTCCCCCTCTTTTCCCAGTGTCTGCCCAGAGGTCTCTAGGGACAGGGGCTGCAAGCACTGAGACAGGAGAGTGGTGGGGCCCATTGAGGGTGCAACGTAGGGGACTAAGAGAGGAAGACAAAGGAGGCAGTCATTTGGGGCCAACCACATTCCCTACCTCCCCCCACACCCCCACCTGCCCAAAGCATCCCAGTACCCTAATTAGCTGGTCCCTTAGGCCCCTGTTAGCCAGGCCGGCTGAGCGCCCAACTCCCAGGGGACCAGCCCCTTACCCCCTAGACTAATCAGTCCTTTGCTCCCTGTGTGCATGAGTGTGTGTGTGTGTGTGCGTGTGCACACAGAGAGACACACATACCTTGATTCTCTCCCAGAGTCTCGGGCCCCATTCCAGCCTTCTGAAGGTTAATTTAAGGCAGTACAAAATTCTCCCAATGAAGACACCTCAATTGGAGATGACTGAAGAGTTGGGGAGAAGCCAGGCAAAGTTTGAGGGGTCCTTTTCAATTGGGGTTTTGCTCTCAAACTTGTAGGGCCAAGAATGTGTATCAAAGGATGAAGCCATGAGTGGGGGTGCTCTGTGGCACCCCAAGCCCGTGGGCTGGCACCTCTCAGGCCCCTGGCTATGGTCAATATTCACCCCAACCCAGACCCCCTCCTCCCCTGCATCTCCCATTCGTCTACCCACCCCCTTACACCCCGACACCCGCACTGTCAGCCCAAACACATGATAAATTGCCCTGTCAACAGAATTCATTCAGGGACCAATTAATTCCACAGAAATGAACCAGGAGCCATCAGTTGCTGAAAAACTCAGAGTGCAGGGAGCGGAGGGAGGGGGTGCAGGTGGGGGGTGGGCGGCAGAGGAGGGGACGGGGAGGCTGGGGAAGTTAGTCTGACAGAAATTGGTCATTTAATGCTTAAGTGCACGCTAGACAGCCCTGTCATCGCCCGCGGCCCCCGCGCGGGATTAATTATCAGAGGAGGAGAGGGCAGCCCAGCCCAGCCCAGCCATCTGTCACCAACCAAGGCTAGAGTCACCCAGGACTTGGGCCACCCGGAGTCCACTTCCAAGTCTTCAAGCCTCCTGCTTCCTCAGCTTACATGTCCTCCCAGATTCCAGTCCTAGGACCAGCCTCATATCTTAGACCCTCCACTGCATTTAGTCAGGCCTTGCCATCGGCTAACCCAACCAGGAAGGCTTCTTTGACCCCTTGGCAGGGTTAGGTCCCATAACTCCCTGTCCTCCCCGATCATTACCCTCAACCATCTTGGGTGACTCTTTCTGTGGAGGTCAGGATATGATTGTCCCACCCATGGATCCTAGTGGGACGGAATGACACTATTGTCCACATACCATCTCTAACCAGAATCATACTAGTCGTTCTTGACCCCTTCCTCTCCCTCACCCCTCTCATCCAATCCATCCCAATCATCCAATCTTTGGGAATCCCAATCCCAATCTCTGTGCAGCCTCCTATACACGTATGAAATCTGAGCCAGCTGTTTCTAGCTCCTACCACCCAAGGCTGAGCCATCAGCAGCTCCACCTGTTCTCCTGATTTAAAGCTCTTGCTAGTAGCTAACATCATCTTTAAAAATATAAGTAACATCCTCTTGTGCCCCTCCATGTGTGCACTCATAACAATACACACACATGCCTTCCAATTTAATACTCTTTGGTGGATGACCACGGACCTATAGGGTGTCAAGTTCAAACTCTTAACTTGACTCACAAGGCACAAAGCCCCAGCCCCTTACCTCCAGCCTGCATCCCCTTCTTTCTCTGCTCCAGAGCCTCTGACTTCGCTTTCCAGATTTGTAAACTCTGTTTTTCTCCCAGTCTGCAAACGCCTCCCCCGCAATTAACTTTACTAACTCCTATTCATCTTTGAGATCACAGATTCAATGTCACTCCCTCCAGGAAGCCTTCCCTTACCCCTTGATGTGCTTTTACAGCTCCAAGACTTCCTCATTCATCAACTTGTCACTTTACTTGTGCATCTGTCTTTTCACAAAAATGTTAATTTCAAGAGACCAGAGTCCATGTCTTTATCCTTCTATCCTGGCACTTAATGGATACCAGAAAATATTTGTTGAATAAATAAATCAATGAATAAAGGCCTAACTTTGTCTTGGTTCTATCCCTGGCCCAGCTCTGGAGCCAGGCTCCCCAGAGTCAGAAAGCTCTCCAGAGTCCGATCTTTCCTGGAAGCCCAATACAACCTAGGGTGGCTGGGGAGATGAGAAACCCTCAGGGAACACTCAGGAAACTTGTGAGCCCATCAGACTGACCCAAACCAACTATGTTAGTTGGGCTCAGAAGAGGCGGCTGAGATATAGAGGTTAGAATAGTCAAGAGAAGGGCTGGAAGGACTTCCTAGAAGAGCAAAGCCCAGGGTCTGGAAGAAGCATGCTCTGTGCAGAGACATGGGTTGGCTGAAGCATGGGGCTGATCAGAGAAGGAGGGGGTATAAAAGTTGGAAAGAGAACTTTCCAAATATGATTTTGATTTATTTACCAAAGGTTGAACTGACAGAACTTAGACTGGTTGGATAAATGGAATGAGGGCTGGGAGACCAGTTTGTGAAGGACAATGAATGCCAGGCTGAGTTTGGCCTTTCTCCTGCCCTTGTTGGTCGCAAAGTGTTGGGACAGTCATGGGCTGCTTCTAAAGATGGCCAAATGCAAAGTTTTATTTGCAAAGCTAACTCAGGCTGCCCTACAGAGTGGTTAAAGGAAAAAGTTGAGGCTGGGAGGACAGTGCTGTTAGAAGAGAAAGAGAGAGAAAAGTTGACCTGTGGAAAGAAGTTTTATGGTGGAGAAGTCTCCCATGACAGTCAAAGGAGGATGAGATGAGATGAGTGATCTCCATCTCCAAGAAGTCCAAGAAGGCCTGGTGACAGCCTCAGTTAGATGGCATATCTGGACTTCGTTGCCAATTGGATCTGAAGCTGAGAGAGAGAGAGAGCACACGTGCAAAGATCACCGTCTCCAAAGTTTGTGTTCCAAGAGCCTGGATGAGGCCATCAGTGGTGGTAGGAAGAGAGGCTGATGTGGTACTAGAAACAATGAGCTTGACTTTGTATACATGCCTGAGTTTGGCAGCCCTGAGCATGATGTCCAACAGACAGAATGAAAGAGCAGTAGCTCAAGGGTATGAATTGGCCTTGGGATGTAGAATTGGAAGATATACCTTGCCACTTTTGTTCTCCTGTCTTCCAAATTTGCATTTCAGTTTGGATAAGACAGTGTAATTTTGTGACAAAGTAACAGTATAATTCTCAAAGTGATCCTACAATAATATATAATGCAGTAAAGATGTGTCCAGGTACAAGTGATCGTGTAAGGCTGTAATAATGTAATCTAGAAATAAAATAACAATGTGCCAATTTACTAATATCAACCAGGAAATGATGGGTCCGTATATTGGCTAACAGTTTGGGCTCTACTGTGGTAATGAGGTAACCATGTAACCAGCGATACTGTAAATGCTGAAAGACTGTAATAAGCCACACAACCCAGCAATAAAATGACAACCTGACAGTGTAATCACGTTAACTTGGCAATGAGGTACTGATGCAAAGATGCCATGGCTTAATGGCAGAGTAGTGATGAAGTCACACAATGGAAAGAAAGAGAATAGGACCCTTAATCTGAGCCCTGGGGCCCTGAGAATAGAGAGAGCTCTGAGTTTGAATAGAAGCTTGCTCAGGATGCAGCAGAGTTGTGGAAGCAACCTCAGGAGGGATGATACAACCTGAGATAGGAAAGAGCTGAGCCAAGAAGGAAAGTTGGCAAGGCAAAAAAGAGGAAGAAATGCTGATGGCTTTTCAGGGCAGGTTAGGGCTCTATGGAGCTGGCCAGGATGGAGGGGCCTGGGCTGGGGTCAGAAGGAGGCAGCCCCAGATTGCAGAGTAGTATCTGAACATCCCCAAGAGCATTCAGTGCTCTGAGTGCTTGTTTGGCCCAAGAGGTGTCTGTTCCCTCAGAAGCTAAAGAGGACGGTAAATCACATCCAATGTTTGCAAGATTCTTGGAATCACCAAATTGGCAAAAATAGAAAAGAAAATCCAGAGCTAATAATAACACAATTGAAAACAATTCACATTCATCCATTCTTTAGCAAGGGCCAGTCACTGTGCTCAGTCCTTTTCCTGCATTATCCATAATAACTCCATTAAGAAGGTTTTATTGTCTCTACTTTATAGAGAAGGATGATGAGACTGGTTAACATATTTGCTCCAAATCACATGGCAAGTAAGGGGTAGAACTGGAATTCAGACTCAGGCCCATTTCCCTTTAACCACACCATGTCCTTGCCATTGGGTATCTGCTTTAATAAGTGTGTGTCCCTAAGTAAGAAGCAAACCAGGGAGCAAGTTGAGTTGCAACAAAAACATGTAACATATTCCCAGACACTAACTTTATTAAAAGACCAATGTTAAGCTGTATAAAGTTATGTATAATAAGCAACCATTTAATAAAGAAAGGAGGAATATGAATACAAATGCTTTTTTACTTATATTTTATAAAATGAAAAGATAAACCAAAAGACTTTTTAAAATGTTCATCCATTGAAGAATGGAGGAAATAAAAGGACAAAAACAGGATAGAAAAAAAAAATAGAAAAAGAAAAAAAAACAGGATAGAAGATAGACATAACTGATTATAGCTTATCTTATAGATTTGACTTTAGAACCATGTAAATATTTTACATAATAATACAACAAAATTAGGTAAATAAGTAATCCCCCCAAAAGAAAAACCAAAAGCAAAATGAAACAAATGAATCTAACTATCCATGGAGTTGGTATCATAACCACATGGAAACTATTTCAAGTATTTTAAAACCTAGTAATTGACTGTACATACATTCCCTAGCGGGACATATACTAATAAAACAAATAAATAGTGATATCAGTATTCATGGAGGTTTTCAGTGTGAGAGGAACAAACAAAACCAGATGGAAGATCAATGAAGATAAGTAAAATCCCATAGCCCTGGATTTAATTGGCTATACTACTAATAACTCTTTTTTTTTTTTTTTTTAAGATTTCATTTATTTATTTGACAGACAGAGATCACAAGTAGGCAGAGAGGCGGGCACAGAGAGAGGAGGAAGTAGACTCCCTGCTGAACAGAGAGCCCAAAGTAGGGCCTCGATCCCAGGACCCTGGGATCATGACCTGAGCTGAAGGCAGAGGCTTTAACCCACTGAGCCACCCAGGAGCCCCTACTAATAACTCTTGATGCATTTTACCTTTTAAAAAAAATTTTTCCTGGATCTGTCCATGGAAAAAGGACAAGAAAATGACCAACTCGATACCAATAAGCACCTCTAGTCCCCAGATTGTGGTCTTTAAATACCACTTTGCACTGAGAGGAGCCAGGGCTCGTGGGGGAAATTGAAGATTCCAAGTCTAAAATAAGAAATATAAAAAATGATTCTGGAACTCTTGTTATCTCAGAAGACAGAAAAGCTATTAAAGACTACTAGGGTCATGTTAAAAGGACTTAGCTGCCCATGAAAGCCTCCCACTGGCCAATGACTAGATAAATGAATATCAATGAGAATAATAACTGCAATTAATTCAAACTCATCAAACATACTTAAATTCATGAGTCCATAATTATACCTAAAAGAAAAGCCTTATTGATCTTCTTTGGAGGGTGCTAGGGAATCAACTAATTACTTGGGAAACCCAAATTATTTGGGATAAAGAAGAAAAAAATCAAGTACTTATACAGTTTTTCTTATATGAAATGTACCTCAGGAAAATGAAATAGTGGGTGAGGGGAAATTTCTTTTTATAGAAGTCCTCTAGCAAATAAATGAAGAAAGAATGGATAGAATTAGAATATCATCATTTTGTAACCCCTAATGGAATAATAGATCTAGACAACGCTCACTGATGGCCGTTAATTTCACAAAAAAGAAGCAACAGAACATTATGTGCCTCTCGATGAAAATACAAAAAAAAAAAAAAACCTATTAAGTAGTATTTCCAAAAAAATCATACCTGAATCTGATCAAGCCACAAGATGTAACTATCATTTTACAGAAAATATTATAAACAGAGGAACCACAGGGATGCAATCTGATTTAGGGGCTTGCCTATATAAATTCCCCTGACTGAGAAACTTTAGTGCAAATAATCTGGCTTCTTCAGTAAGGAAATTGTAAGGGTGGGGGAGGGGGCGCGGAATATAGACTAAAAGAAACTTAAGAGACATATTAACTAATTGCAATGTATTTGAATCTTGCAAGTACTTAAAAAGAAGAGGAGCAGGAAGAAGAGAAGCTATGAAGTAATCAGGGAAATGTAAACATTGCACTAATTATATATATATATATATATATATATCTCAGTATATATACATTATATATACTGTGTGTGTGTATATATATATACATATATATATGTGTGTGTGTGTGTGTGTGTGTGTGTGTGTGTGTGTGTATTACTTCATCCATTCATCAGTCTATGGACATCTGGGCTCTTTCCATAATTCGGTTATTGCTGATAATGCTGCTATAAACATAGGGATGTGTGTGTCCCTTTGAATCAGTGTTTTTGTTATCTGTTGGGTAAATGCCTAATAGTACATTTGCTGGATTGGAGGGTAATTCTATTTTTAGATTTTTGAGGAAACTCCATATTGTTTTCCAGGATGGCTGCACCAATTTTCACTTCCACAAATAGTGGAAGAGAGTTCCCCTTTCTCTGCATTTTCACCAACATCTGTTGTTTCCCTTAATTTTAGCCATTTTGACAGGTGTGAGGTGGCATCTCACTGTAGTTTTGATTTGCATTTCCCTGAGGATGAGTGATATTGAGCATCTTTTCATGTGTTTGTTGGCCATCTCTAGGTCTTCCTTGGAAAAATGTCTGTTCACGTCTTCTGCCCATTTCTTAACTGGATTATTTGTTTTTTGGGTGTTGAGTTTGATAAGTTCTTTATGGAATTTGGATACTACCCCCCCCATCAGATATGTCATTTGCAAATATCTTCTCCCATTCCATAGACTGCCTTTTAGCTTTGTTGACTGTTTCCTTCACTGTGCAGAAGGTTTTTAGCTTGACGAAGTCCCAGTATTTCATTTGTTTGTTTGTTTGTTTCCCTTGCCTCAGGAAGTGTGTCTAGAAAGAAGTTGCTATGCCCAAGGTCAGAGAGGTTGTTGCCTTTGTTTTTCTCTAAGATTTTGATGGTTTCCTGTCTCACATTTAGGTCTTTTATCCATTTTGAATTTATTTTTGTGTGTGGTATTAGAAAGTGGTCCAGTTTCATTCTTTTGCATGTTGTTACCCAGTTTTCCCAAAACCATTTGTTGAAGAGACTATTTTCCATTGGACGTTCTTTTCTGCTTTGTTGAAGATTAGTTGACCATAGAGTTATAGGTCTATTTCTGGGCCTTCTCTTCTGTTCCATTGACCTATATGTCTGTTTTTGTGCCACTACCATACTGTCTTGATGACTACAGCCCTGTGGTATAGCTTGAAGTCAGGCATTGTGGTGCCCCCCCGCTTTGCTTTGCTTTTTTAAAGATTGCTTTGGCTGTTCATTTTCTTCTGGTCCCATACAAATTTTAGGATTGTTTTTCTTGGCTCTGTGAAAAATGCTGGTGGTATTTTGATAGGTATTGCACTAAATATGTAGATCACTTTGGGTAATATAGACATTTTAACAATATCAGTTTTTCCAATCCATGAGCATGGAATTTTTTTTTTTCGTTTCTTGTGTCATCTTTGATTTCTTTCATCATTTTAAAATTGTTTTCAGAGTAAAATCTTTTACTTCTTTGGTTAGGCTGATTCCTAGGTATCTTATGTGTTTTTGGTACAGTTGTAAATGGGATCAATTCCTTGATTTCTCTTTCTGCCATTTCATTATTGGTGTATAGAAATGCAACAGATTTCTCTACATTGATTTATATCTTGTGACTTTCCTGAATTCATGTATCAGTTCTAGTAATTTTTTGGTGGAGTCTTTTGGGTTTTCTCTGGAGAGTATCATGTCATTTGTGAACAGTGCAAGTGTGACTTCTTGCTGATTTGGATACTTTCTATATCTTTTTGTTGCTTGATTGCTGAGGCTAGGACTTCCAGTACTATGTGAAATAACAATGGTGACAGGGATGGACATCCTTGTCTTATTCCTGACTATAGAGGAAAAGCTCTCAGTGTTCTCCACTGAGGAGGATATTAGCCGTGGGCCTTTCATATATGGTCTTTATGATGTTCAGGTATGTTCCCTCTATCCCTACTTTGTTGAGGATTTTTGTCAAGAATAGATGTTGTATTTTGTCAAATGCTTTTTCTGCATCTATTGAGAGGATCATATGGTTCTTATCCTTCCTTTTATTAGTATGATGTATCACATTACTTGATTTGTGAATATTGAACCACCTTTTCATCCCAGGAATAAATCCTACTTGATTGTGGTGAATACTTTTTTAATGTAGTATTGGATTTGACTTGCCAGCATCTTGGTGAGAACATTATGAAGTTTTTAGATGTGCTAATGATATTATGGTCATTGTAGAAGTCCTTTTATTTTAGAAATATAAATTGAAATATTTACAGTTTTATAGCAAATCTCAGAAATATCTGAGATTTGCTATAAAATAATTTGGGAGGTGGAATTGTTGGGGATTATATAGAATAAGACAGATATAAACTGATCATTGTTGGAGCTGAGTTTGTTACACTATCCTCTCTATATATCTTTGAATTTTTCAGTGATAAAAAATTTTTAAGCATTGTTTTAGTAAAACAAACTGGTTAAATTGGAGCTAGCCATTTCCTGCACCTTGATTTTCAGAAAGCTGGCATCTGTCTTCAGTTGCTTAGCTGTCCAAGCTGGTGATTCTGAAAAAAACCTGACCAGTCCAAAAGAAAATACTTCTAGATTCTGGCTATTGGGGGTCCCCCACAAGACAATTGTTTCCCCCACCTTACTACTTTTAGATGACATCTACTAATCAACAGATCTCAAATATGCATACAGAGTTTCCAAGCAGTCTTTTATTGTCTTACTTTTGTGTGTTGATAGACAGGAAAATGTACTACTGGTTTTAAATGAGCTTCTAACATAAGAGATGAAGACCAGAATTGACTGCCACAAAGAAAAGAACTTGGAAGAATCAAAGACAATTCAGGGAAAAGAAGAAAACTAAAAACAAATCAAAGAAACAAAAATCCATCTATAATTATATAGCCTCACAGAGGTAAAACAAACAAACAAACAAAAAAACAAAAACAAAACGAAACAAAACAAAAAAACCCTCACATCCATGAAGCAAAAATAGGGTATATTTTTAAGGTACATTTGGAGAATAAAATAATTTTTATCCTCTTTGAAAATTAATATATATGTGTATGTGCTGCATATATGTATATTACATATGCATAAATATAATACCAGAATTAAAAATATTTAATAAAAGGTTTTCAAGGTAAAGTTAAGAAAATATCCAGAACATAGAATGAATAGCCACAGAGATGAAGCTAGGGGAAAAAAGCAAGAAAACCAGGGGATAGATATATAAAGAATAAACATCTGGGTAATAGGAGTGAGAAAAAGAAGACAAGGAAAATGGGGGTGAGAAAATTATTTTAGAGTAATTCCATAAATATTCCAAAAATAAAGAACATGAATCTCTAGATTGAAAGGATTTCCCAAATACCCAGAACAAGGGATTTACAAATTCCTACATCAAAGCACATAATCATAAAATTTTAAACATCAAGAGATAAATAGATGCTTCCAGAGTGAGAGAAATAAAGGTTGGGAAAGGGTTCCACAACAGTTAGGAAATAAGAATGTCAGCAAACTTCTCAACAGCAACAATGGAAACTATTAGACGATGGAACAACAGTGTCAAACTTCTTAGGAAAAATGCTTTTGAAGCTAGAATTCCCAGCTTAAATATCAGTGTAGTATGAGACCAAAATAAAGTTTTTCTCACAGTTCGAAAGTCCTCCCACATTCCTTTGCATGTTTTCTTAACAAATTACTGGAGGATATACTCCATCAAAAATTCCACTTAAGAAAGTGGAATGTTTGGGACCCAGTAAGCAAAAGAGCTAACACTGGAAAGAAGTGAAGGGAATTCCTAAAATGATGGAGAAGGAAAATTTTATGACAAATGTGGAACATATCCATGGAATAGTCAGTACACACAGGAACAGGAACGGTTTTATGGTTGCTCCTGACCAAAGTTGTCTAGCTTGGTGGCCATAAGTATAAGCTAAAATTTATCTTGCACTTGTCTTGCCATGCCACATTCCTGATGAAGGAATGTTTGACTGCATCAAACCTAGAGGAAGAAGATACCCTTACTAACTGCTCTTCCCAAAGAGAGTCATCCCAGGAAGGTCCTTTGTACAATCCATCTGTCCAGAGGGATACCTTTTTAAGGAAAATTGACTCAAAAGGGTCATTTGTGTTAGTGATGGCCTTGCCTGGAAAAATTGCGGGTCCAAAAAAGATGCCACCAATAAAAACATGGTAACAAGATTGCAAAAATGCTTGACAAAATAAAAAAAAGTTTCATATCCCTGTCGGGAATTTGGATATGAATTAATAATCAGTAACTAGAAAACTTGGCAAACAACAAACTAACGCAGTTTCTAACTCCAGGGAAAGCACAACAAGTAAATAATGCAACTCCCTCTGAGGCAAATGACTGATATGTCAGGGATGGGAGTTAGTGGGAAAAGGGAGAACTTTTTTTCCCTTTTTATCTTACAGATTCTTATGCCATGCATTATTCTAAACACTTTAACTCATTTAATCCTCATAACAATTCAAGGTGGATCATCTTTATTTGATAGAAGAGAGTTGGCTTTCATTTGAAGTCTTTTCAATGAGCAGGTATTCCTTTTTAAATAATAATTTTTTAAAAATAATGAGTCAAAGAAATCTATTCTCCTTCTCATATGACAACCATTTGGTTATTTGAATTCTTTTCTTCCCTGGTATAAAAAACCGTAGTTCTTCCAATGATGTCTCAAAGGTAGAATTATTATGTATTGCAGTTATGAATAACACTTTCTTAACTGACTGAGACACTGCCAGGTGCCCCCAGTAACACTTTCTTTTACTCTCAAATGTGTCCTAGGTTAGGTAATAAGTTTTATGGTAATCATCACTAGCCATCAGGGAGATTCAAATCAAAACCACACTGAGATACCACCTTACGCCAGTTAGAATGGCCAAAATTAACAAGACAGAAAACAACATGTGTTGGAGAGGATGTGGAAAAAGGGGAATCCTCTTACACTGTTGGTAGGAATGCAAGTTGGTACAGCCACTTTGGAAAACAGTGTGGAGATTCCTTAAGAAATTAGAGCTTCCCTATGACCCTACAATTGCACTACTGGATATTTACCCCAAAGATACAGATGTAGTGAAAAGAAGGGCCATCCATACCCCAATATTCATAGCAGCAATGACCACAGTTGCCAAACTGTGGAAAGAACCAAGATGCCCTTCAACGGACAAATGGATAAGGAAGATGTGGTCCATATACACTATGGAGTATTATGCCTCCATCAGAAAGGATGAATACTCAATTTTTGTATCAACATGGACAGGACTGGAAGAGATTATGCTGAATGAAATAAGTCAAGCAGAGAGAGTCAATTATCATATGGTTTCGCTTATTTGTGGAGCATAAGAAATAACACAGAGGACATGGGGAGATGGAGAGAAGGGAGTTGGGGGAAATTGGAGGGGGAGACGAACCACATGAGACCTTGAACTCTGAAAAACAATCTGAGGGTTTCAGAGGGGTTGGGGGTGGGAGGTTGGGTGAGCCTGGTGGTGGGTATTATGGAGGACACGTATTGCATGGAACACTGGGTGTGGTACATAAACAATTCTGGAACACTGAAAAGAAATTTATAAAATAAATATTTTTTAAAAGATATGAGAAAAAAGAATTTATGGTCATAGTACTTGGTGTTTAGACCTCTACCATGGGGGTTGCCTTTCTCTGGTCCTCACTCTTCAGAAGGGTCCTCAGCCCTCAACCTAGCAAAATATGGAAACTAGTAGGACCATTGGCCTTTCTGCATCTACTAAGACCTCTTGGAAGCTTGGGAGTCACCATATTCCTGGCAGGGCCACACAATTCATTCACAATGAATTAACTGTCAGATAAACTTTCTTTTTTGAGTGTCTTATTCTTTTTTTAAGATTTTATTTTTAAATATTTTAAAAGAATCTCTATACCCAAAATGGGGCTTGAAAACTCCCAACCCCAAGATCAAGAGTCACATACTCTTTCGACTGAGCCAACCAGATGCTCCTAAGTGACTCATTCTTAAGAGGTCTCCCAATTCTGTATTTGCACCTTTGATCTTTTCAACGCACCTGCAGGATTCTATATCCATCCTCCTTCTCCAATTTGTTCATGTAGGATTGTCATTCCAGCCTGTCAAGATCATTTTTTTTAAAGATTTTTATTTATTTATTTGACAGAGAGAGATCACAAGTAGGCAGAGAGGCAGGCAGAGAGAGAGGAGGAAGTGGGCTCCCTGCTGAGCAGAGAGCTCAATGCGAGGCTCGATCTCAGGACCCCAGGATCACGACCTGAGCCGAAGACAGAGGCTTAACCCACTGAGCCACCCAGGCGCCCCTGTCAAGATCATTTTGAATCTCAATTCTGTCATCCAGCCCATTAGTGATCTTGTTCCTCTTTGTGATGGTTGAAAGTGTGATGAACGGGACATCTACATCTTCATCTGAGCTACTGATAGAAACGTTGCATGACCACTGGCAAGACCACCCACTAACAAGATATCATCCTTATCATCATTGCACTTCTTTGTGTAGAGTGAGTCACCAGTTATAAATCCTCCAAACAGGGCCATCATGCAGCCTATATTTCTTCATTGTATCCACAAGGATTGTATGAAAAACTACTTCATACCTTGCTGAAAGCAAAAAACTTCAACATTCCCCTAACCTTCTCATTCAATGTCCTCACCAACAAAAGAAGTATTATATTCTGCCCTTTGATATGTGTTCTTAGAGAGCTCATGCTGGCTTCTGCCTAAAAGAAGACACAGTTTCCTTGCTGAGCAGTGCCGTATCCTATATATAATAATCATTTCAAGAATTTTGCTGGGAATCAACATCAGTCTTGACAGTCTTTAATTTCCAAACCCATTGTCTACAATGAGTATAATGGCAATACTTGTTCATTTCCATCCCATGGCTCCCCTCCCATCTCCAGGATTCCCCAAAGGTCACTGAGTACAGATTCCTGATCACATATGATCTTGACACCTGTCTGGACCTGGACCCTTTCACCATGACTTTTTCCCTACAATTTCTGATTTAACATCATTCTCCTTGACTCCCTGGAAAGAAGGGAGTAGGACAAAGTAGCAGCTCTTCTCTGTCTTTGGTTAACACCACACCATGACCTTCTACCCCAAAGTTGTCCTGGGTATTTAACACATTTTATTCATTTATTTACTTAATAAATAAGCAAAATCCAACTGTTCATTCATTTATGTTTAATCACACAAGTGATACATACATATTAAAATGCAAATATTACAGGTAAATCTAGAGCTGTCATTGACCAGTCCTCCTAATTCTAGTCCATCCATTCTTTTTTGTTTTGTTTAGAAAGGGAGGTGGGGGAGGAATGGAAAGAGAGGGAGAGAGAAGGAATTTTAAGCAGGCTCCAAGGCCAGTGTGGGGCACAATGTGGGGCTAGATCTCACAATCCTGAGATCACGACTTGAGCTGAAATCAAGAGTTGGTAGCTTAACTGACTGAGCCACCCGGGCACCCCTGTAGTCCATTCTTTATTGTTACCCACTAGGTGTATACTCTCCTATGCATTTACACATCATTTATGTACATAAAAAACATGGGCCTTGGACTTTTGCTTAACTATGTGGATATATCCTGTAGAACATATCCCCCCATTAACATTTTCTTGGCAGAACATCTCTAGACTTTTCTGCACCCAGACTTTATAGAACACATGTATCTCCCCATAAGGTGTTTCAGATGTTTATATGGGAAACATACATATAGTATTTGCATTGTCAAAACTCAATATGGCATTCTTTTTTTTAATAAACTTTATTTTTTTAAAAGATTTTATTTATTTATTTGACAGACAGAGATCACAAGTAGGCAGAGAGTCAGGCAGAGAGAGGGGAGAAGCAGGCTCCCTGCTGAGCAGAGAGCCCAATGCTGGGCTTGATCCCAGGACCCTGAGATCAGGACCTGAGCCAAAGGTAGAGTCTTTAACCCACTGAGCCACCCAGGTGCCCCTCAATTTGGCATTCTAAACATAATGATGTACAGGGAAATCTTGAGTTCCATTTCAAATAGAATTGGTCGAGTGTCAAAATCATGTCTAGATGTTTTGAAATGTGTCAACAAAGGGGATGTGAGACTGGAGCATGGCTGACGCTGAGGGACCTTATTATTGCTAACAAAACAGCCATTTGTCATATAAACAGGAAGCAATGTTTTGAGCATTTTCCATCCTAACATAATAAATATTTGTTATTTACGTAGAGGCATTTTACCAGGATTTGGTTATATTTTAGGAAATCAGTTGAGGGATTTGAGTCCCGTTATCTTTTTCCCATTTGAAATAATGGAAAACAGGCTCCCACTTCGAGTTTAAAAAAAAAAAAATGCTTGATCTGAAGGGATGGATTTCTGACAATAAGAGAGAAAATGCCTGTCCATTGACAGAGGTGGAGATGAACCAAATGTGGTACGTACATACAATGAAATACCATTCAGTCATAAAGAGGAATAAAGTTCTGGCACCTGCTATAGTGTGGATGAATCTTGAAAGCATCATGCTCTGTGAAAGAAGCCAGACTTGAAAAGACAAATATTATAATGATTTCATTTATAGGAAATATAAGCAAATTTGGAAAGACAAAGTAGATTAGAGGTTCCCAGGAGCTTATGTGCAATAGGGGGTAATGGCTAAATGGGTACAGGATTTCTGTTGGGGATGATGAGAAACTCTGGGAAATAGTGGTGATGGTTACACAGCCATGAAAGTGGTTAACGCCACTGAACTGTAGACTTTAAAATGGTTAAAATGATGCATTTTACGTTATTTATTTTACCACAATAAAAAAGGAAAGGTACTATGTATTTTAAACACACACACACACACACACACACACAACAACACTTGGGGCACCTGGGTGGCTTAGTCGGTCAAGTGTCTGACTCTTGGTCAACAATTGAGGATTGAGCCCCGAATGTGGCTCTGTGCTCAGCAGGGGTCTGCTTGAAGCTTTTCTCTCCCTCTGTTCCTCCTCTTCCTTCTCTCTCTCTAAAATAAATAAAATCTTTTTTTAAAAACTCCTCTTTTTAGCATTGATATTCTTACCTACATTGAGTCCTACAAAGATTAACATACATATGGAGAAATTCAAGGAGAATCTTGTTTTCATCTTATTAAACTTTTTATTTTTCTTGGAAAACAAAGTAAGATGACAAATGTCTTGTTATGTAACTTGCTTATCTCATTCAACAGAATGATTGGAAAGCCCCCATGCCAGTCCCTGAATTTTTATAGAGTCCTGTGTAGGATTCATGTGTATGGGGGTTTATCTGCCCATTACAATGCTGGGCAGTGTTTAGCAGCCTGTCCTGTTGGGGGCCTCTAACCTTCCAGGTGCTTCTCACTTTGTGTTGACAGCGTCCCTCTTCCGGTCCCTCTTCCTTCCTCACATGGTCTGTGCAAGCCCGGGGTCAGTCTGGCCTCATGAGAGACGTTCCCAGGCAGTCATAAGGGTATGTTCCCATGCCTATCCTGGGTTTAGAGGTACATGTTCGGAGATGTTCCTTGCATCATTGTTTCCAAAGTAGAAAGCATCCATTGTCCATCAATAAGAAGTTACTCAATGGCATTATCCTTATTCCTATGCAAGCATTAATGAAGTTGGTATAGATTATAGAACTATAATTATTGACATAAAAAATTGCCCACAAGGGACGCCTGGGTGGCTCAGTTGGTTAAGCGGCTGCCTTCGGCTCAGGTCATGATCCCAGTGTACTGGGATCCAGTCCCACATCAGGCTCCTTGCTCGGCAGGGAGCCTGCTTCTCACTCTGCCTCTGCTGCCACTCTGCCTGCCTGTGCTCATTTGCTCTCTCTCTCTCTCTCTCTGACAAATAAATAAATAAAATCTTTTAAAAAATTGCCCACAATTGCTAAGTTAAAAAAAAATTTTTTAAACAGTATGTTTTGGGGCACTTGGGCGGCTCAGTCCTTTAAGCATCTGCTTTCGGCTCAGGTTGTGGTCCTGGGCTCCTGGGATGGAGCTCCACATTGGATTCCCTGCCAGCATGGGAGTCTGCCTCTCCCTGTCCCTCCGCTCCTCCTGCTGCTTGTGCTCTCTCTCTCAAATAAATAAATAAAATCTTAAAAAAATAGTAATATGTATTATACATTACCATTTTTATTTTTAAAAAATTTATTATGTCCCTAAAAATAAAGTCTGGAAGGCTATACACCAAAATGTGGATGGTGGTATTCTGGCAGATGGGATGGCAAGTGATTTTTTTTTTTAATAAACATATAATGTATCATTAGCCCCAAGAGTACAGGTCTGTGAATCGCCAGGTTTACACACTACACAGCATTCACCATATCACAGGCAAGTGATGTTTTATTTTGCACACCTGAGTTGTCCAGTTTTTATTCAATTAGCATTCATAACTCATATAATATGGGCAAAGAAATTTTTTTGATGTCCCTGACTTCGGTAATTGTTTGAAGCTATTTTAGAGTACAAATAACTTCTTTTTAAAAATATTTATTTATTTATTTGAGAGAGAGAGCATGCGCTGGAGGGGCATAGGGGAAAGGAGGGAATCTTGAGCAGGCTCCGTGCTGTGCAGGGTTAGTAAGAGAAGTTTCCAGAAGAGGCCTAATGCTCGATCTCAGGACCCTGAGATCACAACCTGAGACAAAACCAAGAGACAGAGATTCACCGACTGCACCCCCCAGGCGCCCCCACAAATGACATTTCTTACACTCTTCTCTCTCTCCAGAGGAGTTGAGGTCTCCACTCTAAGGCGGGGGTGGCGGGGTTGGGGGGCAGGAGGCCAGCCACCATCTGTAGGCACGGTGCCCAGCTTTGGCCAGTGGCTCTATCTCCATCCTTGCATTTAATCCACAGAACAACTGAGAAGGGGTGGATATTATTGGGCCTTGTTTTACAGATGAGAAAACTGAAACTGAAATGATAAATAACCACTTTCAACCATGCAGCAAATAAAGAACTAAAGCCAAATTCAAAACCAGGTCTTCTTGAGCCCAAAGCCTTCCTCCTTTCATGAGTCCCTATAGCATCCGCTTCTACAGATTTATCTGGGCTTTGTTTTTCCTGACACCCAGTCATCAACTTACAGTTTGCAGCTCTTTCAGAGCAGTAGGTCTCTTCCAGAAACTTCCTTGATGACCCCCCCAATCCCCCAAAGCAAATCCTAGCCTTTAATCTTCAGCACCATTTGTAAGCTCACTTTCACATCTCTCTTCTTTATAACTTTTTTCTTTAAGATTTTATTTATTTATTTGACAGAGAGAAATCACAAGTAGATGGAGAGGTAGGCAGAGAGAGAGGGAAGCAGGCTCCCTGCTGAGCAGAGAGCCCGATGCGGGACTCGATCCCAGGACCCTGAGATCATGACCTGAGCAGAAGGCAGTGGCTTAACACACTGAGCCACCCAGGCGCCCCACATCTCTCTTCTTTAATCCTTCCCTGCAGGAGCATGAATTCCAAATGCCAGAATAAATGAAGTCATTCCCCACACCCCCTAGTGGACCCAGATTTCTTCGGTGTCTCTCCCTGTGGTTGCGAGGTTCTGCTGATGGCTTCTGGGAGTTCCAACAGGTCCGGGCAGGGTTCTGCCAGACCTCAGTTGTGAACCACAGAAGGTCCTCTGGGATCCCTATTGGGCACCTTTCAGGATGTCCCTCAAATGTCAGGGACATTTCCAAGATCCTTCCCCCTTGCTTCCTGAGCTTCCCTCAAGCCATGCAGGCTAGCTCCTTCTGTGGCTGTCTCACCCAGGCTTTGCCTCCCTACCTTCGTTTCAGCATCTTCTCATTGCCAGATTTTTCTTTCCTTCCTTGTCCTAGGAAGATGAAGGGCAGCCAGATGGCCCTTTAACCCTTTTGCCTTCTCTGATGGAGACACCAGTTTGCATTTCCAGCATCCAGAGTTGCACGACAGCTCATTCAGGTAAACATGAGCTCTTGTCCCTCCCACTTCCCTGTCCCGTGGCCACATCTGCCTCAGGGCTGTGGGGGCCATTCCTGAGAAGAAGCCTAGAGGCCCCTGTCTTCCCAGTATTAAATCCCTTTCTGCTTAATGGGAGGGGAGGTCTGTTTCCTGCAACTGAACCCTTCATGACACATAAATAATAATAATAATAACTCCCCCTTCTTATTCCAGTGGGCCTGACGGTATGGAAAAGGCTGAACATCCATTGCTTCATCTAATTTACATAGCAATCATGTGAATTAGATATTGTTTTCCCAATTTGCATGAGAGGAAACTAAGGGTCAGAGAGGTTGCCCCAGCGAGCATGACCAATAAGTTGCCAAGCCTTGGCTGGAAACTCCAGAGCTTGTGTTCTTAACCTTGTGGCATACGGCCTCTCACAGCGCTCCTTGTGGAGGGACACGGAACTACAGAACATACAGTGTCCTCGACCGACTTTGTAGGAGATACTGAGATGTTTTATAAACCACAAGCGATACTGTAAGTGATAAAGTATATAAATACAACTTTGAATATATATTTATAAAGTATATAAATATAACCATAAGTTATAATGACTCTGTACCCAGGATTCTGCTTTCTCTCCACTGTCTCCACCCAGCCCACCCCTCCAAGCCTAGAACTTTCCTTCCCTTGGCCCTGTCTCCCCTCAGGCCAGGAGCCCATAGTCTCCCTTCCTGTCCTCACCACACTTTCTGGAAGAGCACCTGCACTGGTCTTTCCGCCCCCCACCCCCTTCGGCCGTATTCCTACTGTCACTTGGCTTCTGTCCCCACTACCCCAGGAAACTGTTCCCGTCAAGATTTTTGTGTCCTCTCATAGCAAATTTCATGACTCTCTGAGGCCTCCTCCTATGCCTGTTGCCCTGCTGCCTCCCCCCACCTTCTTGGAGCTCTTTCCTCCCTTGGCTTCCTCATGACTGTCTCCCCTGATTTTCTTCCAGCCGTTCTGATGGTGACTCTCAGCCTTAATCACTGGCTCTCTAAATCCCCTTGGCCTGCAAATGCTGATGTTTTCCAGGGTTCCACCCTTAGCCCTCGGCCCTGACCCCCTCCTTCGGGCACCCTAATCCTTCCTAGAGCAGCAGTGGCCACAGAGACGCATTGACAACTCCTAACTTGTTGTCTACAACTCAAAACCAAATTCAACTCAGATTAACTCTCTCACACTTGAGGCTCATGCTCCCTTCTGCCTAACAGGGGCACCCAACTGGAAGTTCCCCTGAAAACCCCAGTTCAATGTGTTTAAGACCAAAGAGTGCAACATGTCTCCCATAGCATATGTACGCGCGCACACACGTCTTTATGGGTGGTAGGATTCCGTGTGATGTTTTATTTCATGTATCTGAATTTTCCCATTCTTCCTCAATTGACAGTCTTAACCCATATAATGAGGAAAAATAGCTTTTTTATGAAAATGTCAAGGTTGACTTCCCAGACCCTGATCAAGGAACAGAGATGCAAACCACATTCCTCACATTCTTCTTTCTCCCTAAGTTCAGTCTCTACTCTAAGGAAAAAGGAGGGGAGAGAACAAAGGAGGCAGGGCCACCATTTCTAGGCACAGCCCCAAATCTTGGTGGGGGTTTGGGGGCCGTTGTCTCTATCGCTGCATAAATCCTCACAAAAGCTGAAGGGAGTGGATATTATTAGGCCCATTCTACAGATGAAAAAACTGAGATTCTGAAATGATAAGCAATTGCCCTCCAGTCTGGCCGCTATAAATAACTCAAGCAAAATTCAAAGCCAAGTCTGCCTGACCCCAAAGCTCTCGCTTGCTTGCTCTCTCTCTCACTCTCTCTCTCACACACACACACACACACACACTCTCTCTCTCTCTCTTTCTCTCTCCCTAGAAATACCCTGGAGTTCTTGCTTAAAATTTTCCACAAAATCTCTCTCTCCTCTCCACCCCTTTACTTCTGGCAGGGCCCGGAAGGTTGGTGTGGGGGACAATAACACACTCTGATATCCCTAACATTTTTGCAATAGCACCATAATAGCCCTACCCTAACACAACTACCATCCTCATTTCTATCAGAGAAGTCATTTATTCTCTCATTGACTCTACACTCAGCACTTCCTATGTCTCAGACAAAATGGCAGGTGCAGGAGATTCAGTGATAAACAGGACAAAAGTGGCTCTTGCCCTCATGGAGTTTATCTTCTGGCTGGAAAGTGCCTTACTAGCGCGTACAGACACACTAGGGAACATTCATGCAGAGTAATGACCAGTGCGGCTTCACCAAGAACCCACAGTCAAATGGAAAAAGGAAGGGAAAAGTGGATGGGGTGGAAACTTGGAAGGAAGTTTCTAGAACTTGGTCCTGTGACTCCATTCTTGGCCCTTCCTAATCCCCGTTTTAGTTAATGACCTCCAGGCTCATCAGATTATCAGAAGATATAAAACTCCAAAGAGGACAAAATTAGTGCCCCACAGACAGCTTAGAATAATGGGTCAAAATTAACATAATGTAATTGAAGGGATAAATGTGAAGTTTGGTGTTTGTGTAACAGATCAACCACTCCTGTGAACTCTAAGACCTTCCGGGCTAGTCAGAGGCTCCAGTGAGAAAAATCAGGGAACTTTTTTTTGCCTGTGAGCTTAACGTGGGTCCACAAAGCCAACCTATTACTGGAAAGCTAAGACGCAGGGCAGAGGAGGGAAAGACAGACCATCCCGCTGTCCTCAGGGCTGCTCTGAGAGGGCGCCCCACCCTGCCTTCCGGGCAGACTGTGAAAGTCAAAGACAGCAGCCTCCCTGTAGGACCACAGATCAGGGCTGACTACCTGTTCCATCCCCTCGTTTACAGAGAAGCCCACTGAGGCTCGGCATAGGTAGGGGTCTGCCCAGTGGGGTCAGCGAGTTTGCAGCAAAACTGGGACAACTCTTGACTATTTTGAAGGAAGGGGGGTAGGGAGGGAGGAAAGGGAAGGGAAGGGAAGGGATGTGGATAAAGGACCTAGAGGGGCAGCAGATGAGATTAGGAACATTCATTTCATCTTCGAGGCATCAAAGAGGAATCAAGGCAATGGCTTCCTGCTGATTGACGCACAGGTTGTTTGTGCTGAACATACAGTGTGTACCTACGCCAAGCCCCCAAAGATCTGCTGTGACATCCACAGGCTTTCCTCCCTGTCCAACCTGCCCCCCCCACCAGTGCTGGAGACAGTGAGGAAGCTGCTGCTCAGCCCTGGTCCACCTTCCTGGGTTTTCTTTCCTCTTTCCAAGGCCCCTCCTCCAGGAAGCCCTCCTGAATTAGGGAGGCCATGGTGCTGGCCTCCCAGCCAGTCAGAGAGCCCTGCCCCCTGCAGCAGGCCCTACTCAAGGCAGTTATCCTAAACTAGCCTAGAGGGGCAGGAACCTAGAGAAAGCCCCTGTCTTGTACTCCTGCACCCCCTGTCTCCCCCATATGCTTCTGTGCCTCTGGACCCTCATCCTTTCACCCTCAACCTGGCCCCATTCGCAAATGGTCTCCCTCAGACCCCAGACCCCCAGTTCCCTTTCCCTCCTCCTGTACCCTCCCCCGAGAGTCTCTGTCATTATCTCTGGAAAGTGAGGCTTGTGCATCATCATTAATGGGCTAAACAGCAGGGTCAGCGAGGCAGGTAGCAGTAAACGCGGCAATTACGGCCGCGCCTCCATCCGAGCGCCTTCGCTCCCAATCCATCTCCCCTCATCACCGGGCGGCGCTGAGCCGGCCCTGCCTTCATTACATTAATCAGGTTAATTCCAAGTTAGAGTCCACATTCTAATCAAAAGGCAGTCAACAGGGGTGGGGGGCCAGGGAAAGTGGGAAGAGCTGTCCTTCCAAGGCCTGGACACCTGACAGCCTGGCCTCTGGGGCCCCATCCCTTCTAGGGGCTGCTTTTGCTGTGCCTGGGCCTTGCTCCTGAGACCTCCTTTGCATCCTGGATTCAAGCTAGGGCCAAGACTCTAGATATGACATTAGAGGCAAGAGGGAGTCTCTTTCCTTGTCTCTCTAAACAGGCCAACCACGCCATCATAGATTGTTGGTAAGGGGGTACACTGACAACACTTGGAGAGCACCATATTCATTCTGTACTCTACAAGAATCATGTCCTTAGAGTCATACAATGTACAACCTGTGCAACAGTCCAGAGCAACCCAGCAGCCCACCTGAGAAATGAACGGCCTAGGAAAGAAGGGGGACAGTGGAGGAGGTAGACAGTAGAGGCCACGGAGTCAACACTGGAACTCAAAGAGCCCGTGAAGAGGAAACAGATCAACAGACCTTCACTGCCAACAACTCTATTAGCCCCAGATCTGGCATACCCCCAAAGTTCTGTCCTCCTCCTCTGCCAGGCAAGCTCATTTGTTTTCACAGCTTCAAATACCACCACACTGATGAAGAACCTCTTCTCAAAACTCTTTCCCACCCTGGCTATATTCCATACGGTAGCTGCACATGGAAGTCCCTCCAGCCGTATAAAGAACATGCCGCAAATAGCTCAGAAGCCTCTCTTTCCAATTTACTTCTCTTCCTTTTCTCAGTAAATCCCTCTCTATCTGGCCCAAGCTAGAAATCTTGGAAGTCACTTGAGAACCCCTTTCTTGGACTCCTTGTCAGTTTTCTATTATTGCTGTAACAAATTACCATATACTTAGTGGCTTAAGACAACACAGATTTATTATCTTTCAGTTATGGAGGTCAGAAGTCTAAAACGGGTCTCACTGAGTTCCAGTCAAGGTGTTGGCAGGGCTACGGAGGCTCTAAGAGAGAATCTGTTTCCTTGCCTTTTCCAGCCTGAGGAATGAGGGTGAATGCGGGAGGTTGCCCGCATTCCTTGGCTTATGGCCCCTTTCTCCATCTTCAACACCAAGAGCAAGTAGCATCTTCAAATCTTCCTTTGACTCTGACCATCTTGCCTCCCCTTTCGTTTATAACGTCCTAGTGACTACAGTGAGCCACCCAGATAATCCAGGATCATCTCCTGGGGTGATTAGCACCTGCAACCTTAATTCCAACCTTAATTCCATCTGCAACCTTAATTCCCCTCTCCTTGCTATGTAACATACATATATGTAGGTCCTTGGGAGTAGGGTGTGGACATGGAGGGGCCATTATTCTGCCCACCGCAAACCTAAACACCCTGTTGGTCTCCAAGTTCTATTAATTCTATGCCTCCCAGATGACCCCTCCATCCGTTCCTACCTTCCCCGTCTTGGTTTGTCTGGACATGGCAATCATCTACTAGCTGGTATCTCTACCTCTCACCTCGCCCTTCCTAATCCATCTCTCAAGTGACTCCCAGAACATACCAGATGCTTTTATGATCTGCAGCATGTCTTCCCCTCATCTCCTTCTGATAGCAGTGCAGCCAGCCTGAGAAAGGGCATGAGCGGGCCAGGGGGCAGCTGTCAACCAATGGAAGACCACAGTCGGCCCATAGTGCCTATGGTGTTTACAGGGACAATTCTGAGGTATAGTCTACATGACTGTTGACATGGTCCCCAAAGACTGATCACCATTTGCCCACAGGGACAAACCAACTTTCTTCTTGATTTCTCTCTCCCCACTCCCTCTCTACTGCTCCCTGGGATCACCTCCCAAATAAACTCCCACATCTTTGTCTCAAGCTCTGATTTGGGGAGAAATCAAACTAAGACACAGAGTGATGTCTCTAAAACAAATATCAGATCAAGTCATCCTCCTTATTAAGAGAGAGTCAGCGGGGCACCTGGCTGGCTCAGTCAGTAGAACATGTGACTCTCAGTCTCAGGGTTGTGAGTTTGAGCCCCACATTGGGTGTAGAGATTACTTAAAATCTAAAAAAAAAAAAAAAAGACAGTCAAAAACTCCTGCCCTCAGATTCAAGTACCAGCTTGCAGGTTGGTATTCAAAACCCTGTATATTCCCAACTCACTTCTCCAATTGCATTTGTCTTCTCCATCCTTTTGCATGCCAGCCACTCCAGATTCCAGCACACCCTCCCACATCTCCAAGCCCTCACTCGTGCTGAGAGCCCAGAGTTCCAGCTCTTGCCCCCGGGTATCCCCACATGAGCATCCCCTAGCAAACCTCAAATTCAACATGTCCAGAACTGAACTCAACTTCTCATCAATGCACTCCTCTCTTTCCGAACTTCCTCTCTGTTTTCCTTTGTTTTGTTTAATTCTTTGCCCTCTTTCCCTGATTTCTGTTCTTCCTCTGGTCTCACATACATGGGTGACCTCCAGGCTCTTTGCTCTTGACCCTCTTCTTTTCTCAATCTCAGTGCTTTTCCTGGGTCGTCTCATCCATCCCCACGGCCTTATTTATGACCTACACGTGCTGATGATTCTTTTTTCTGTCACCAGGCTGGGCCTCTCTGCTGAGCTCCGGACTCGGGCCTAGCTGCCCACTCTCACAACTTCAACTCTACATGTTCAAGACCCTCCCCTCCAACTTGCTTTCTCTCCAATATCTCTTTTTATAGAACCACCTATTACCTAGACATTCATAAACCCTCAGTACCTTCTGTTCTATGCACCTCCCTCAAACTCTGCCTGTTTTACTGCATTTGTTCTCTCTTCCCTCAGACCCTCACACTCTCTTTCCTCAGACCCTCATACTCTCTTCTTGGTCTTTACAATGGTTGTGACTTGTTTCCTTGCCTTTGGTCTTGCCTTCTTCATTTCGTCATCCACACAACCGAGAGGCCTTTCCAACACAAATCTGGCTGGGTAACTTCCCATTCACTCAATGACACCCTACAGGAAAGGTCCACATTTCTTAGCATGACCCAAATCCTTCCTGCTGGGGACCGCCCTCCTGAGCAACCCCAGCTTCCCGTTATGCTCCACACACTGTTCCCTCCGGTTGTCATGTCGTTCCTCCATCACAACCCCGTCAATCCTTTCTCAGCTTGGAAACTTGCTTATCTTTTAAACCACCTCTTCCAGGAGGCCTTCCAGAGCTGTGCTCCTGGAGTGAGGCCCACGGCATAGTCCTGTCACTTATATTTGCCAGTCTTTCTCCTTTGTTAGACTTTGACTCCTTGAAGGCAGGGACCCTCTCTTAGTTATCTTTGCCCCTCAGCCCTGGGTCTGGCTCTTCGCAGGAATTCATTCAGTGCTTGCTCAACGAATGAACTAATAGCACAGCGAAATTCTCACCTACATAGCGACACACACAGAGTCACCGAATTCACAGTCACCGAGGCAGACACTGCCACGCTCATTCACGCTGATGTTCCCACGTACAAGGAATCTTCACCAGTCAATCACACCCTTCCGCCGTCACTCACCTAGAGCCAGACACCAGCATTCACCCACACACCCACCCCCACGTCCCCCACGTCTCTCAGAGTCACACCCACGCAAACGTGCCTTGTCACCAACACTCTACACGACTGTACACACAAATTCACACAGAGCCACACACACAGCTCCAAACACCTCGAGGGCACACTTCATCTCCAATTGTGAGCAAATGCTGTTGGTTTTCATTAATCTGCAGACTCTGTGTTTGCCAGTCTCTCTGGCTCCCCCTCTCCCTCTTCGCCACTCTCTCTCTTTCTGCTCGGAGGCAGGTGAGCGCATCAATTTTCTCCTCGTCTGTGGCAGTTAAATTAAATGGAATCGGCCTGATTGCTGAAAATCAAAGGGAAGGCTGATAAAGCAATTAAATCCCTCTAATTCCTCGTCCTGAAAGGTGCAGCGGCTCTGAAGCTAATTAACTTCATAATGAAAATCCTTCTTCACCCTCTTAGGCTCTTCTCCCCGGGTCTCCTCTCCTCTTCTTCTCTCCTTCTGGGGAGAAGCTGCTTACAGAGGAAAAGCGGGATCAGCAGCATTAAGGGTCATAACCCTGGAGAGGTCTCGGGGGCTCTCCACTGTGCTCTCAAACCCAGCACCCTTCTCCATCCCTTCCCTACTCCCCTGCCCACCCTCAACACCCAGCCTCCTTTCTCCTACGCCCAGTTGCCTGCTTACTCTCAACATTACATTTCTAACACACACCTACTGCGAACAGTACGAAGCCAACATCATGCCCATCTCCAACACCAGCACTACCCCAACACCCATCCCTACCTCAACAACCACCCCACCTTAAGCACCCACCCATTCCACCTCTAACACCCAATCCTACCTCCATACCTAGCCTTACCTGCACATCAGCCCTCCCCAACCACATCAGCCCACCTCCAACCAGTCTTTAATATCAGCCCTACGTTAACACCCCCCCCACTTCCAGTACTCCACCCTACCCCAAAACCAGCTCTGTACCTACAGCCAACCCTCCCTCTTCACTAGCCCTACCCCAACACCCAGCCCTACCTTGACACCTAGCCTCATCTTTACATCAGCCCTCCCTACTCTCTACCTGCAGCCTGTCTCTAATATCAGCCTACCCAACACCCAGCCCCACCTCCAGCTCCAGGCCTACGTCAACACCAGCCCACCTCCAATGCACAACCTATAATTTTGAGCTCCTATATGTGTCCAGAACTATACCAGGTACAGGGGCTATAGAGATGGACAAAAGAATAAAAAACAAAAGGCAAGCCCTATTCTAAAATATCTCCTGATCTAGAAATAGAGACAGACAGGCAAAAAGACAATCACCCTAAGAGCTACAAGAGGAAGAGCTACTCTTCCTAAAGAGACGTCTATGCCAGGGGCCCCTAAGGGGCTCTGGCAGACAGAGAAGGCTCCCAGATGGGAGACACTTAAGCTAGGTCATTAAGAGTTAGCTGGGCTGGCTGGCTGGGAGAGGAAGAAGGTATCAAGAGAAAGGGCACGTGCAAGGTCAGGAGGTGGGGGAGGGTGAGGGCTGACCAGGGACTGGGATTGGAAAGATAGTTTGGCAGAGATGAGGTTGAATAACTGGGCAGGGACCAGCGCATGAAGACCAGAGCAAGCAGCCTTGATTTCTTTAAAGCAATGTCAGGAGCTGAAGGGCTACATGACAGACTGAGCCAGAGTCCATTGGACTTGCCTTTTCCTATCCCACAGGTGGAAAAAGAGCAGACGCAAGGAGCCTGTCTGCCCCACATACAGTGTCCTTGGGCACCCTGGCAAGAGGTAGGCCTGGAGAATGGGGACCCCAGGAGACAACTGGTCTAAGCTTATCTAAGAAGCTAATGGAGCAAGTATATGGATTGCCTTCTGGGATTTGAGAGAGGCAAGGGGCCCTACCTAGTTCTGCAGCCACCCCTCTTCCAGTCTTGCGATGCTGTCACTCTAATGCCTTCCACTCTTTACTCCCTGGGAAGATCATCCACTCTCATGGCTTTGGATACCCTCTCACCATTGAGGGCTGTGAGCCCCACAAGGGAAGGGCATAGCCTCTCTCGTTTACCATTATACCCCCAAGCCAATCTACCACAGATGCTCGATAGGTATTGGTTGACTGATACATAGAAATGAACAATGACTTCCAAATTTGTGACCCCAAGCTCTAGATCCGAGCATCCCACTGTCAACATTTCCATTTGGATTATTCCATCTCACACTATGTCCAAACCCAAACTCAGCCCTTCTGCTATCCCCACCCCACTCCTGCTCCTCTTCTGAGTTCCCCGTCTCAGTGAATGACCCCACCAGCCACACCTGTGACCAAGCCAAAGGCCTAGACTTCAATTTTGGCTCCTCCATCTCTCCCAGCTTTACCGCCACATCAAACCGGCCCGCAGTCACAGTCATTCTGCCTTCCCAATGGTTCCCCTCTCCCTTCTCCCGCCGTAACACTCTAGTCATCACCTCGTGTTGCCTCTCTCACACAACTGCACCGATATCCCAACTGGTCTCCCTGCTCCCAGTCTCGGCTACTTCCAATCTATCCTCCAGAATAACTGCTCTAAAATGGGAAAAAGGATAGCACCACTCACCTGCTCATTACGCCCCAGCGTGGCTCCTCACTGCCCAAAGAGCAAGGGCTAGAACCCCCAGCCAGCCTCTGGAGCCCCCGAGGCATCAGCCACAGCTGTCCAACAGCCCCGATTCCCATCAAGGGGCCTTGAAACCTGCCCCCACCCTTGCTAGGAACCCCTTCTCCAGCACCTTTTCTCACAGCAGCCTCAACACCACACCATTCACTTGGTAAAACTCCACTCATCTCTCGAGACTCCCCACAATTTTCTTTACAGACTATTTTTTGTTTCTGTTTTCCTTTGAGTTTTTCTGTGCCTTTTTGGCTTTCCAGACTGAGCAAGTATGATTTTTGTAAACAGAAAGGGGAAATATTTTTACTGCAGCTGAGAACCCCTGTCTTAAAAAGTTTCTCTCCAGCCTTCCACAGCCCGACCCATAGAATTCAACTTCCTTTGGTGTCACTGGGCCCTTTCTTCCACCCCCTGAAACAGCAGCATCCTTATCTGTTTGCACACCTGTCTTCCTCAAGGGAGGGAGGCCCTTGAGGGCAGGTTCTCACTCATATTGGTCAGCACAGTGCTTGGCACATCAAAGGGGCGACATGATTACTGAACGAATGAATGAATGAGTAAATGACCAAATGACCTGAGAAGGAGCTCAGGGTTTGATCCAACCATAGCATTCCATGGAGAGTTAGGGTGTTGGGGATAGTTGATCTGGGAGATGTGGAAAACAACCGCTGACTTAGGGCCCTGTCACAGTCCCAAGCGGTGGGGACCACTGCCACCAGCCAGGACTCCTATCTCCTTGCCATGAAGGGGAAGGGTAGTAATAGAACTTCCTAAATGGAGAAGACCACCCTAGGCACTTAGGCTTCATCCTCAGCCCAGCCCCATCCCCACCTTCGCAAGATCCTCAGGGGAGTGGCCAGAGGCACAAGTTGAGAAAAATGACAAAGAGGAGCAGGAATGCGGAAGAAAGGCAGAGACTGGGAGAGTAGATGAGGGAATGTGGCACTCAGGAAGACAAGGGGAGGAGACATCAGCAGAGACACAGGAAGGGCCAATGGGCAGCAAGACCCCAAACACAATCCAGGAACCTCAGAGCACACAAAGCTGGCTCTGGGGTTGGAGGATAGTCCCAGGGTGGAAGGAGCAGAGAGCTGGTCCCAGTCTCCTGCAGGTGCTCCCAGGCCGTCTCGCCACACAATTCCAGAGCTGGCGGGCAGCACCCAGCAGGGGGGAAATGAGGCTGCGACGTGAGTGATGGGCGCTGATTTGGGCCCAGATTCGCAGAGCTTGTGGGGCTGGCACAGTTCCGAGACCAGGAGGAGGGGTGGACTGGGCATTTGGGGGCTGGACCGGCGATCGGAAGGGAATCTCTCTCTGGAGGAGCACCTGACTCTCTTCGTTGAGCACCCAGTGCAGTTCTGGAGACCGAGGACTCAGGGCAGCAGCCGGAGAATCTGAGAGGGGCTCCTCCCACGGAGCCCGACTTCAGTTTGCAGAGTGCAGGATGGGGTCCTGAAGGGGTGGTCGCAGGCAAGCAGGCAGGGGTGTGGGGAGCCCCCTGGAACTGCCCAGGGGTTGCATGCACACACTGCCCTGGTATGGGGGGAGAACAGCGTGCACAGGCACCGTTCCACAACCCAGCATTCCCACCCGGAACACACCCCCGTGAGGTGACTCAATGGACATACTCAGCAGCACTGCTTAAGCACCTACTGTGTAGCACAGCCCGTCTGAACCCCTGCCACACTCAACCACCCCCACACCACTCCCCAGAGATCAATCCCGCCTGCACCATCCTCCTCCCCGGGTCACGCCTCATCACACCCACACCGCCCTGTTGTCACACAACTCATGCTCAGTCACTCACACTCCCACAAGTCACAAGGCCCACCCAGACACCCCACTCTGTGAGATTCGCTCTGTCACAAAGGGCCACCAACGCTCATTCACCCTGCTCCCAGCAGCTTGGAGTGCAAGTCAGGCAATCCTCACAGATACAAGCCAACCCATGAGGAACCTCATGGTTGCTCCTTCACTCCCACATAAAACAGGCAGGCGTATGTGCATGCGAGTTCAAATCGCTCAGTTTGGCAAAAGCGTCCGGGGTGCCCCTGGAGATTAAGAGCTGGGTGTCTGGGTCTTGGTGAAGAGAGAAAGAGATGATCTCTGGCTGCTGGGAGACAAGTCTCTGGCCACCAGGCTGGAGTCCAGTGAGGCCCGCCTCAGGGCTACCACAGGGTCCAGGTCTCACGGGGACAGTGTGGTCTGTCCCAGTTGACTTGGGCATCGCTCACACTGTCTCCAGACCTCCTCCCGCACCCTGCCAGGGTCCAGTCCCCTTCCGTCCCTACAGTCCCCCCATCCCTGGCTCCCCTCCTGTCAGCTCATTCTCTTTCCATCTGCATCCCTTCTCCTCCCCCTCTCCGACCCCCCCATCCCCGCCCCCCCAGCCTCGGTGATAAAAGAGCCAGATTGGAGCGGGTGCCACGCAGCTTCATTCCCCACCATATGGGCCCAAAAGCCAAATCGTCAGCTAAGCGATTAAATCAAGTATGTCGAACAAAATGTTATGAACTGACATTATGGGTATATAATTTTATGCCATTTGTTGCCATCTGTTTATCTAAACAGCCCCCATTCCACACAGACATACAGACTCACACCTTCCCTCCCACCCACCTCCCCCAACCTGGCAGGATTCCCCCCCCCCCCAACCAGAGCCAAGGGTCAGGGTCAGGAAGACATGAGCCTGGAAGTTGGAGAGCTGGGGCCTCCAGGGTTCTTGGGGGATCAAAAGGAATCATGAGATCAGGAGTCCCAAGGGGACTGAGGGACAGGAGAGTAGGGATCGGGCGCACTCGCTGGCCCGGGAGGGGACCAGGCCCTCAGGCAGCCAGAGATTAGGGAGTCAGGAGTGCTGGGTATAAAGCATGCGGCCAGGGCCCCTGGTACAGGAACATGGACTGAAGCCAGGGTAGATTCATGGGCAAGCCTCCAGCCAGGCCCATGGCACACGTGTGTGTGTGTGTGTGTGTGTGTGTGTGTGCGCGCGCGCGCGCGCACGCGCATGCAGGCACACAGGGGAAGGCACGAGAGCAGCAGCTGTGCACAGTGCTGGCTATGGGAGCCTTCTCGCCCTCTGCCCCATGTCTGTCTTGGGGCCTGAGCTCTCAGAGCCTCAAGGAGTGGGCTGGCTCCCCTCGGGACCACAGGCAGAGGTCCAGAGGCTTAGGTTGGAGCCGGTCAGTGACCCGTCAAGCCCAGGGGATGGGGAACCCCCCTTCTCACAGCCCCTCAGAACTCTCAAACAGGTTCGGCATCTGGAATGGCCCCTCAACACTAGGCCTGTGGCATCTGTGAGCCTAAGTATGAGGCTCAGTCACAGACACTCACCTGTCCTACCCCCACGAGCCCAGACTGCCTGGCCCCTGACCTGTGGCAAGGTCTGTGGGTCTCTTGGCCTGCCTCCTTGTCCACCGCCTCTGCCTGCATCTCCCCTCTGCCGTGGTGTCTCTGGGAGTCTCTCTCTCTCTGAGCTAGTTTTCCTCACTCCCATCCTGGTCTTTTTTCCGCCTGCCTCTGGCTCCGTGGGCCTCTGACTCTCCTGTAGGTGCAGGCAGGGGCCCCAGAGGGGTGCAGGCCAGAGTCAGGGTGGGGGTCTGGAAACAGCAGGGCCAAACACCAGACCCCATAGACTCCACAGTGGACAGTGAGGCGATCCTGGGTCAGTGAAAGCCTCAGAGCTGTTTGTGAGCTGAAAGGAAGTTGGCCCCGGGGGTCAAGAAGCACCCCCAGGAAAGTGAGGGAAGGCTCCTGCCGCCTTGGAAGCTAACCCTGGGGGGCAGGAGGAGGAAGGCTGGCCCAAAGGTGCACTGGGCAGAGGGCTGGGGACCTCTCCCAGGGCTTGTTAAAACATTACCCTAAATCCACAAGCGCGTGTTCAGACCCACACACAAACGGGGCATGGTGACACTCCCCGTATAAACAAACACCTCAAGGTCACTCACGCAACACCCTGGCACTCAGGGACAGTGTTGCTAGCAAACCAGTAGCTCCACGGCTCCAGGAGCCCCAGGCCAGACATTCCAAGGCCCAGCCTTTTGGGGGCTCCCCCAGGTAGGCGTGCACAAGGGGGCACCCCAAGCCCGGCTTCACACTCCACTGCCCCATGCAGCATCGTGCATCCAGCCGGCATGGCTCCAGGTCTCTGTTCCTCCGACGGAAGGAGACAGGTGTGCGACAGAAGTCCAAGAGGGGGAGAAACACCCAGAAAGACTCAGGGGAAACTGAGGCAGAGAAGAAGACAGGGAGAAGGAGATGAAGAAACAGAGAGAGCCAGAGACGCCAGGCAGAGGACAGAAAGAGAGAGACAAAGACAAAGAGAAGCGGGAGACTTGACCAACAGGGAGAGAGCGGGACAGCGGCAGAGTGAGGGGACGCTGCGGGCGGGCGGGCGGGCGGGGGCGCCCAGGCCGCGGAGGGCCGGGGAGGCGCGTCGGTGGTGGCGGCGCTGAGGATGGAAAAGCTCATTTTGCTGGTAATTTACTCTCCTGCTTTTGGGCCGCTCCGCCTGCCGCTGCCGCCCGCCCGGGCTGCCTGTTCCAATATTAGATATAAACAAGTAAACTGTGTAATGGATCACATTAAGCAGGCCTTGCGTCTTGAGGCAGGATTTAATTTGCATGGCAGATTAGCTTGTCTTCCCAGCAAGGCACCCCGGGGCACCCCGAGCTGTAATAGGATCCCGCCTCTTAGAGCCCATTAAGGCAATTGAGAGCGCCTCTTAATCTCCCTCCCCGCCCTGCACCAGAATCCCCTCCTGCCGGACCCCCATCTTCCAACCCCCATTCAGGCCCCACCTCAACCTTAAAGCAACAACTCCAAATCCCCTGGGTTGCACCTTTTCCAACCTCAGAACTTTCTCTCTATGCACCCCAACTCTGCTTCAGAGCCCCCCAACTGCCTTGAACCTCCTTCCCCCCCATTTTCCCAAAATGTCCCCAAACTCCAAGCCAGTGCTCTGACCCCAACTCCTCTATTTCCCACAAGGCCCCCCCAAACCCTTTACCAATCAGTTGGTTTCTTAGCTGAGGTTGGGGTTGTAAGAGTGTATGCCACCCTTTTCTTCAGTTTCCCAGCGGAAGGCTGCTCTTCATCCAGCTTCCTATACCCTTAGTAATACCGTCACCAGCCCAGGAATCAGAGCAGGACTGAGGATCTGTGCGAAGACTGATGTTCAAGGCACAATCTGGTTTCAAACTGAGGCTGAGGTAAGTAGTTATAACGACCCTCATTTGTGGGGTGATTTAAAGTTTTTAAGTGTTACACCTATTAGGTGTAGGAGCCCAGGCTGACGTTTGGGTAGGAGCCCTTTTAAATCAGCCTCACTTTAAGATAAGGAAACTGAGGCTCAGAGAGAAGAAATGGGTCAAACAAGCGCACAGTGTCAGCTCCGGGACTCAAGCCAGGTCCCCTCGACCAACTGCCGTGGAGCAGTCTTTCTGATCCGTCAGTGCTGGGGTCAGTATGGGACTCCAGAGAGATATGGGGCAGTCTCAGGTTAAGAACCACACCAAGGGTCTGTTTCAGGGTCTTGACAGCCCCAGATTTCCAACCCCTGTCTCAGCCCTGGACCGGGGTGGGTGGAGCCCACACCATGGTCAATTTCCCCACTCATTGAACAGGAGGTGCTCCTGCCGTGGAGTGACTGAATGCTTGTTAAGAGGACAAAGCAACCAAAGGCCAGGGGCATCAGAGACAAGAGAAATTAGGGGTAGGCATGGAGGAGAACTTGGAGTCTGTGGGAACATCAGGCAGGGCTCCCTCATCGGAGGCACCCTGAGCGGGATCGGGCTGGGCTGGGGAGGGGGGCTATGGAGCCTGTGGGCAGTGCAATGGGGCCCAGGGCGGGTGGTATGGGGCCAGGCCCGTGGAGAAGGGTTAGCTCAGCCCTGTGGAGCTCACAAAGGGTCCTTGTTGTGGGTAATGGGACTCCCCTGGCAGCTTTATTTGCTGTCAGTGGCTTTTATTAAAGTCTCCAATTTCAGACCCTCCACCTCCAGCCATTGTGTGTGCTCCCCCAGGGCCCTGCCCCCAGCTGCTGGCTAGGCTGACTCCAAAGAGCCCCCTTGCCCCCTCCCCCGGGGCCCCAGGCCCCCCAGCTACCAGCCTCCCACCTCCACCTCCCAGCGAGAGGGCAGAGGGGCTATGGGCTGAAGGAGGAATGTCTCGGCCTTGGCCCTCGGCACCCAAACAGACCCTAATCCTCCAGATGTTGTGACTGGTGCCAGGGGGTGGGGCCGTGAGTCAGCCTGGGCAGAATTCACACAGAGTGACACACACGTGTGCACATCTAAGTGCATCCATGTGTGTCCTTGAGGGGTGTGCACCCATCTGTTCTCCCAGCTCCTCTCTGCACACAGGCTTGCAGACGCTCCAGGAATGGGTAGCATTTAGAGATTGAGTGGGGGACTACCGTTTGATTTCATAAACAGGGATACCCTCTGCCACTACCAGATACCTGGTCACTTCTAGGGGCTGGGAGGATGGGGAAGTATCTCCTAGCTTAAGCTGCCACCCGGGTTATTGGCTCCCCACCCGCTTCATTTATCCAGTGGGCAGGAGAGAGTGTCTGCCAGGGGAAGAAAGGGGACAGAGGGAAGGAGGTTGGGCTGTGACCCTGGGTGGGGAAGGGGCTCAAATGCTCTGATTATCAAATGCATGGCGTTCAGCCTCGCTTCACCAGCTCCAGACTCTTCCTCTATCACCCAGAACCCAGCCCTGAACTCACAGCCCATAGCCCACGGAGCTGAGGCTAAGGAGAACACATTTCCTTCCCAGAGAACATACTGGGGTTGGGGTACAAAGAGACCCAAGCTGGGCTCTGCAGGATGAATCCCCCCCTCCAGACAAAAGTTTGGAGTAAAAATGAATACTCATCCCAAGAAAGGCTTGCTGAGTGGGGGCAATAGAAAAGAGGCATGGGAGAAGGCCAGAGAGATGCACGTAGCAGCTCAAGGGGCTCAGAGCCCACCCAGAGCTTCTAGGCCAGGCCCTACCTCAGCCCTTGTGGAGGGAGAGGGAAAAAGTGGTGACTTCTCCCTCATGTACAAATGTGAGATCCAAGCAGGCCTGAGTGCAGGGGCCGGTGACCTGTCTTTGCGCACTTGGGCATGGGCCACAGGGAGTCTGTGTGGACACGTGTGCACCTGGATGTTGGGGGCCACACCAGCGTGGATATTTGGACTCAGGAAGGATATCCATCTGTGCACATGTTTCTTTTCTGGGGGTGTCTGCTCTGGGGGGAGGTGGCTGAGTGGATTTACATGAGAAGAAAGCGTCTATGTTTGAAGGTGACCACATATACTGGTTATGGGATGTTTGTCCTGCATATCGGTCACGTGCCAAAGAGACAGGGAGATCCAGGGGGTCCACAGCCCTCCCCAGGGTCTTCTGAGCTCCTGGCTCGGCCTGTGCCAGGCCATTTGGGGAGCGCCCGTGCTTTATGGTGCGCGGGTGAAAAATGGAAATGCTAATAAGGAGTCGTTAAGTTGTCTTGCAAAAATGTTAAATGATAAATTGGGTAATGTTATTGTTGAAATGAAATATGTAAAATAAATGAGTTATTTATTTCTAATAAATATTTTGTTTACGATATATTTGTAGGGGTGTTAATTATTTTCCCCCTCAATCGGGGCAATGTATAAATTCTAATAAAGTGCCGGCCGTAGTGAAGGCAGTGGCGATGGTGGCGGCTCCGCGGGGCCGGGCTGCCGGGGGACCCAGTCGTGATGGACGCTCCAGGCACACGGGATTGTTCTTGCTGCTCTTGTGTGGTCTCGGGTGGCCTGTCCTCTCTCCTGGGAAAAAAGAAAGGGAAGAGGGAGGGCGGGAGGGTAGGAAGGAGAGAAGGAGGAAAGGAGGGAGGAGGGAGCCCGGGAGGACAATACATAGTAAGCTAGGGTCTCTGCGATGACCAGGTCCCGCTCCTCAGCTAGCTGCCCAGGCCTGGGGCATGCACGTCACTGCTGGGACCAGCTGCAAGGAAGAAGAAATAAATATATAGGCAAACCAAGTGGCGAAGACACTTCACGTCCCTGAGACCCACTGGCAGCACTGACCCATCGCAATAACCCTCCAGGCTGGGCACCCTCAGCGATCCCACTCTCCCCTACCAGCTGGGAGAACTCCAGGGAGGCAGAAACCCCCATCTCCGGCTGTTTCTAAACCCACCCTACCAAAACTTTCCTCCTTCCTCCCGCCAAGGGAAGCCCCCCCTCTCCCCCTGACCTTGCCTCTTCTCCCTCTCTCGCTTCGCCTGCACCCCTTCCTATGAGGACCTCCAGGTCTGTCGCTGGCCTCTCCCAGAGAAGCCTTGTTTAGCTCCTTGGAGTCTATCAGACCAGAAATTCAAGGAGGCCCTGGCCTGGCCCCTGAGGCTGGGATGGGTGGAGGGGAGTACATTCCCCTTCAGAACAGTCTGCCTCCCCCCGGGGCGTTATTCCCACCCCCCTGGGTAATGAAACTGCTGAGGCAGGACGGCCTGGTGGGCAGGGACAGGTGGCAAAGGCACGGGATGCAGGGCCGCACTGTCCCTGCCGCTGGCACTGTCCACCTCTCCCTCCAACCCCCTCCGCCACTCCTGGGGCTGAGCTGGGCTCCAGGTTCTCACCGAGGAGATCTCAGTGGGCCTCCCATCAGGGAGCTAGGCACTGAGCACACCCTCAGGGTTAGGGGACAGGGTAGGGGGCTACATCCCCAAAGGAGCTGGGATTAGGCAGATTCCGAGAGTTCCTGTGTGTCTTTAGAGTCCGGGTGGGGGAAGCCCAGGCTTGAGGAGATCCCTTCCAGGCTCAGCTCCCCCCACCAGTCGGCCAGGAGGGACACCTGGACCTCTTCCAGCCACCTACCACTTCCCACCAGCTTGAAGCCGAGCCTTCCAGAGCGGCCTCTCAAAGGGCGGCCCCTCTGTACAAGTGTGACCTGTTTGTGTGTGCACATGCCGCTGCGTGTGCGAGAGGAATAGGCTTCTGGGAGCGGAGACCTTCCGCAGGACACGGAGAGGAAGGTGAATCATAGAGGAGACAAACAGGGAAACGCCACGTACTCCGGCGCGTGCACGCGGGTCCACTCTGCCGCGGGCTCAGGCACTGGATGCAGCCACACCCTGTGCTTGTGTGGCACCCATCCAGGGGCAAAGCGCCGTACCACACAATCACAGATCCACAAGCGGAAATGCCTCCAACTACGCTTTCAGGGGCATTTCAGACAGGTCCGTAAAGAGACAAAAAGGGACATGAAATCATTGCCTATCTGTGGGGCTTTGATTGGGCGAAGGGAGGGGGTATCAACACCGTGGGGAGGGCGCCCCCTACTGGACAGAACGGCTCTAACCGCCCCCACCCCCAAGCCTGGCCATCTAAACCTGCCCCTCACTTATCCGCACCCCACCCGGCTCCTACCTCTCACCGAGTCATCCTCACTCACACTTGTCTGCCACACTCTGGATAAGCCCTCAGCCAAGCTGCATAACTCTGGGTTTTCTTCAAAACGTGTAAAATCTTTGATCATCATTTGTTTAAACTGTATAAATAATCCACCCGGTTTTAATAGGATTTTTCTATGAATCGGCAACAAAGCATGAAATGTGATATTTTCACCATGAGTAGTTGGGAAATTAGTCACCTCTGTCCGTGGCTCTCTGCTGGCTGGAGACCCCCGTTCTGTTGAGTCCCTCCCTTCCCTCCACATCAGACTGTCCTGGGCCCTTCAAATGCTACCCCCTCAGCTCCCACCTTTTGGGGGATAGTGGGGGAACTCAATGGCGTTGCCCTGAGGAGCGCTTGCTGGTCATCTCTGGATCTGAGAGCAGAGACCAGGCTGCCTTGGGGCTCTGTTTCCCAGACTCCTGTCTGCTATCAGGGCCCCACCGGGGGCTCCAGTGCACGCTGGGGTAGGTCTTCAGGGTGGGCAGTAGGCTTTGGGAGAGTTATTTGCGGCAGGATGATGGTATGAGGCAAAGAACTGGTGTCATTCACCATCTTCCCCAATCACCCAAAGTGTTTCCACACTTGCCTACTTACTCCCCAGGCTGTTACACACCTGTTTGCTGTTACACACTCATAAAGGCCAGACCTACATGCAAACTCGAGGGGCTTGGGTTGACAAGATACCCACCCGCTCTGGGAACAGAAGACGCGGAGTCTGAGGGAAGAACCACTGCTGGTAACAGGGACAGTGGGGAGGGATGGGGGTCAGATCTGGAGAAGTGGGGGATGGGAGCCTCAGAGCTGAGCTTCAGAGAGGGGAGCCAGACAGGAATCAGAGATCAGACCAGGACCTGGGAGGGGGAATGAAGAGGCGGCGGGATGGTGGAAATGGCCTGAATATGCCAAAGAACCCTCAGTCCGAGGTCCAAATGACTCCTGGCCCTGGCCCCCACCACCAAGTACAGCAACCCCAAAATAGCCTCCCTCTCCTCGGTGCCACACTGAGAAACACCAGCAGCCAACACTGGGGACTAAGGGCCTACAGAGCAGGCTGGCCTGAGTCACCCAGCCAGACCTTGGGCCTCCCAGGTCTCAGGCCGCAGCCTGGTGGGGCTCAGCCACAGACCTGGGCACAGTCATGTGGGAGGGCCCTGTGGGGTCCCCCCGCCCCCGTGCTGCATGTCAGTCCACGTGCTCCAAGCTGAGCAGGGCCCCCCCTTCCTTTCTGCCCCCTGCCCCTGGCCCCAGATGAATAAAACTCAGGGGGTGGGGGGAACTATTCATGGATCCAGAGAATGTGTGAGCCGCCCAGCAGCCCCCTCTCATTAGGGGACCCCCGTCAGGTGGCGCTCATTAACTTCAAGTTGTCTCTTGTTTTAAAACTCGGGTGAGGGGGGCAGGGTGGAGGGGCACATTGTCTGGCTGCTGCCCCAGAGAGATTAGGCGCCCAGGAGGAGGGGGCAGGCAAAGGCCCTTTAATTAGTTACTTTCAAAGGTTCCCTGTCCCCTTTCTCTCGGGTCCCCCTCCTGCCCCCGGCTGGGCCCAGCTTCGAGGGGGGCGGTCTTTTCTGCTTGGCAGAGCGGGCTGGTCACTCAGCTTAAATCCGCAGTCTTTGTTCCCGCCTGGACAATGGGCCCAGCACATCAGCCACGGAGGCCACGGAAGAAGCAGGGCCTTCTTCTGTAAGCCTGGAGCCAGCAGAGAGGGGTGTACCCTGGCTCAGGGGCCTTTCTGGGCTAAGAAGAATAGGGGACACACACACACACTCACCCCAACCTCAAGACCTAGCTCTAGCAGAGGCAAAAGTTGAGACAAACCTCATGTCAGGGACTCGTTAACACAGGAGGGTTCTAGGGGAGACACCTAGAAGCTAGCTCATGGATGGGCTTCCTCCCCCCTCTATATAGCTGAAAAAATATGGTTTTAGAATCAGGCAGATCCGAGTCCATCCCAATCCTGGCTCTGCTACTCATTAAGTAATTTGTCTCTTGAGCTTCAATTCCTCTCATCTTTAAAATGGGGGAAACAGTGCCTGTCCCTTGGGTGGTGAGGGTTAGTTTCCTCAACTGGCTCAAAGTGTCTAGCACAGTGCCTGGCAAAGAGGAAGCCCTCGGCATGGGGCCTTGTATGGTTCCCACGGCCAGAGCCTGACCTCAAACTCCCCATCACCAGGCCGCAGGCTCAGTTGGCCCTTTCCCTTGGCCAGTGCTTGCTGGGGCCAGACATGGGTCCACTGCTTTGCAGAGTGCTGGTGCTCACATGTGGGGAAATACCTGGAAGTCAGTGAGTATGTGGACAGAAATGAAGAGGAAGGAGGGCCCCAGGTTGGGGGTGATGGGGTGGGGGAGGCCAGCAAACAGAAGATGTAAGCAGGAAAAGGCGGAGGAAGGAGAGAGCAGCCCAGCCTGGGCAGCAGGGGCAGTGGGGGTGATTAGCAGATCCTGGGGGTGGTCTTGGGGGGATGAGCTGAGAGGCTGAGTTGCAGGAAGAGTTGGTGATTTGCCTGGGTCAGCAGATTAATGGTACTAACGAAGTTTCCAAGAGCGTGGTGAGTTGGGGGGTCGGGGGCGCCCATGTGGAAAGGCACATGACTGGGGATTGATCAGGCTGAAGATGAAACAGAGAAAGCTTCCCGGGCAGGAGAGGTAGGAAATGCCAAAACCAATTACTCCCCAACCCCTCTGGCCTCCGGATCCCTCCTCCAGGGAGGAGGGAAGGGGCTGTGACCTCTCTCTGTGGGTGCCTGCACTCCAGGCGTGCACGCAGACCGCTCACGTGGATAGGCGTGTGCATGGGGAAAGGCCCATGCGTGGGAGTAAGCCCAGATACGATGATGGGTCACATGTTGGTCTGTGCACCCTTTCCCTTGTATGGGGCTCATTTGACCTCTCCCATTTGTCCCCTGTCACAGATGACTCTTCTCAGGTATTCCCCACATCCCATCTGAGGGCCCCCCCCATGACAAGCACCTGCGCCACCAAGAGGAGTCAGGGGCCCATGATGGCAGCAGGAGCAGAAGGTGTTACTGTGGATCGTTTTCATTCAGTTGGGGCCTTGAGGAGCACCTCCCCAAATCTGCTAGTTCAGGCTCGCCCCAAGTTTGCAGCTGGAGGTAACCCTAGATTACCATTTCCGTGGCTACTTCCACGGAGCAGATCATTGACAACTTAGCCTCTGGTCAACTGGGAGTGTACCCCAACTTAGGGAAAACCCACCCTTTCAGAAGGAATCAATTATACACAGGTTCCTTTTAATAGCCCCTGATGTTTGTTGAATGAATAAGTGTGACAGATTGGGCAGCCCTCTTCAGCCTCAAGAATTCACAAAGGATATCAAAGAACTAGATCAAAGGGCAAGCAAACATCTCCTACAGGACCTAAAGAAGCCCTTAGTTAAAATTCAACAGTTAAGAGGTGATTAGGCATCAGATAAAGGCACTTCAGACTCCTAACACTAACCCAAGAGTGGTCCACCTTGGGGGTCCTGAAGGGAGATGCAAGTGGGGGAGGGGGAGAGAGAAGCCCGAGGAGGCCTGGACCCAGCTCTTGCCCCTGGAGGGATGGCTCCCTTGCGACCAGGGCCCTGTGTTGTGCAGTGTCTGCACCTCCCAATTCAGGACAGAATTTGTGTTTCGTGCCATATGCTGAGTGGTGTTATTATAGTTATTAGCAATTATGTTTTATCATAAAATCACTTTTCCTTTAAATATGTGAGTAAAAAAGTATCAGCTGTTCTTAGAGTAAGTTCTAGCCAATCTATTCATCTTAGAAATTACTTTTAGTTTTAGAATACGTGCCAATAGGCAAAGGGGCTGGATGTTTGTACGGGTGTGTGTTGGAAGCCTAGCTGTTCCATGCAGGGAACAGCCACCATGCCACTGCTGGACCCAGATGGCTGGGAAGGCAGGGGGATGTGGTGCTGCAAAGGTCCTATAGTCAGTGCCCCCCACCCCAGGCCCAGGCCTGCCCCCTACCCCAACCTCCAACCCAGTGACCACCTTCCTGAGACTGTCACTGGGTTCCCGGCCCCAAGATGCCTCCCCCTGCCCTGTGCACCCCCCCACCTCCACCTTGTGCCCCTGCCGCAATGTCTACGAAGGAGACCGGCTCCTCTTGGGGCCTGCAAGCTTTTGTTAGCGTTATGTGAGCCGCTAGTGACAAGGGCCCTGAAACCCAACTCGACCAAACTCATAAAAGGGGTCACTGTCTCTTTAATTAAAGTTCCCTGTTTGGAGGTTAAAGACAAACCCGTTTGATGGTGCAGGTGTGTGGAGGGGGGTGAGGGGGAGAGGGTTGGAGGGGTCGCTGGAGGGAAATGGAATTCTATCCTTGGAGGGGAGCAGGGAGGGGCCTCACCAGGGCCAGACTGGCTGACCACGGACAGTCTGATAGGGGGCCCACCACGGGTCCCCAGTGTGGGTATGGGTCACAAGGGGAGAAAGCAGCCACCAACAGAGAGGCTAGGGGCCAGTGTCACCAGCTCTGACTGCGCTGCACACGTGCCTTGCTCTGGCTTGCCTGCCCCCTGGTCCCCACCACCATCATGCCTAAGGACCGTTCCCCTTGTCCGTTCCTTGATTCCCCCTTTTCCACCCCAAGAGTTCTCCCCTAAAAGAGGGCTCAGGGCTTAATCCCATCTCCACACAGAAGGGACTTCATCACAGTTTAACATAAAAAGATCAGCTGGTATCGACCCGTAATTTGGACCCACGCCATGCTATTGGCAGGAAGACAGAATAAGTTAGGGCGGCCATGTTTCAAAAATTCTCTGTGTGCACTCAATCACGGCCCGGGGAAGGCGGGCGGGTGCGTAATAACCCAGGCGCGCTCTCCATTTCCCCTGTAGATCAATGCTAATACCAGGAGGCCCCGGAAGATGGATGGAACCGACAGGAACCTTGAAATCCCTACACGGGGGGCTGGTGCCTCAACCAATAAAGGATTCCGCTGCTGCTGGGGCGGGGACACAGAAACCTTAAGGGCCACGGGAGACAGTGTGGTGGGGGGCAAGGAGGTGGGAAAAGAGGGAGCAGCCTCTGGTGCACACACACATGCACACACACACTCATGTCCTCACTGACACCCACAGTCACTCACGCAGCTTCTGACTGATGCACACTCCCAGTCACTGATGTGCACGTCAACAGCGGGCACACACAATCACTCACAGTCTTCAGTCCGTAACACCAACACCTCCTGAGAGGCCTGGACTCCAAGTGGTCACTCACACAGGTCCTAGGACGTGTAGGCACACACAGACACAAATGTGCACACAAACTCAAACCTGCACACTGGAATCAGCATCTCTGACACAGATGCTCACTTGATACACTGAGAGGCAGACACAGTGGCTCGCAGGCACTGTTTTGGGAAGCATAAAGCTATATGCCCCCCACACCCATATCTACGTCCCTGCCTTTTCTTTCTTCCTTTCCATCTCATCCTTTCTCCCTATTGCCTTCTGATTCTGTTCAGAACCTTGCTGGCTGGTGATCAGTCGGGAAGTTTCCCAGGACCCGTGGAAGTAAATCACTAAGACAGAAGGATACCAGACACTCAGACCTGGAGACGCCCTTTCGGAAATCCATTCGCACACTGGCTGGAAGGTAGGAGACCTGGGACCCCTGGTTCTTACTGGGCCTCTATTTCCTTATCTATAAAACAAGAGGTTGGACCAGGAGATTTCTAAGGTCTGCTTCCAGGTGTGTATGACTCTGTCTGTGACAAATACAAATCCTCGCGCGGGCAAGCACACATACACACACACACACACACACACACACACACACACACAAGCAAGTACATGCACCCCAGCTTTTGAGTGCCTGGTGGCCTGAAGCCACACCCCTGATGACACACAGGATCACACCTGTGGGCACTGCTCTTCCCAAAAAGGGTGCCTGCCTCAGGGACAGCGGCTCCTCATCTTTCCCAAAGCTGGGTGTCAGCGAGCTTCAGAACCCACTTTTCTGGAAGCAAAGAATTGGAGACAGAGCAGGGAGATGGAGCACTGCTGTGAGTTTAAGGGCGGAGGTGTGGGAGGGCAAGGGTTGGAACCTGCAGAGGGGATAGAGAGAAAAGCATCCTGCTGGCTGCCAAGACTGCTCCCCCCACCCGCCTACCCCTTTGAGCTCAGCCCTAGTGCAGGAGCCATTTCCACGGCCTCACACTGACATCTTGTGGCCATCTCTAGGATTGCAAATATTGCAAGGGGGCACTGGGTTCCCTGCGGAGATTCTGAGCTCTACCCATCACTGAACCAGTACTTGGTAGGACAATGGATCTGGTCCCTGGATGCCCTGCCCTGAGCTCAGCAACCAGGAAAGGCACAGGAGACTGACATGTACCTGGAGCGGGGGCAGGTGTAAGAAAAGGCTGCTTTGGGAAAAGGCTTCAAGGGTCACATGATGACTTTTAAAAGGGACTGGAGGAAAATGAACACTCAAGGGAGCTCCAGTTCTGTGGAAGTGACATAGACCTGTCACCCTGCAGCCCCAGTCTGAGGCAGGGATCCATGACCCTGACCCAGGGGCTGTAGTCCAAGGGAAGAGATGCAACATTTCCCCTGGGATTCCCCACCTGAAGGAAGACAATCAGTCCAGGACTCATGCAAGCAGTCTGATGGGGAGCACCTGGCTCCCCTCACAGGGAGACTAAGTCTTTGGGGTGCGAGACATGACTGCCCTAAAGGAGCCTCTAATCTCAAGGAGGGGGGACACCCCAGTGTCATCAGAGATACCAATCCCATCTGAGCATGCAATGTGGGGGTTCTGAAGGCCCCAGCTGTCCCAGTCTCCCATGTCTGGAAGTCTGAAAGGAACATGATATCTGCGTCTGCATCAGCAGTCTGTGGCTTGGAAGAGGGCTGAGGAAGAAGTAGGGGGTAGTCTGGCTCCAGAGTCGGCCCCAACCATTCTGAAGAGGCCTGGTGAAGGATGGGGGAGAACCACATCTCCCAGATCCTCTCAGAAGTAGCTGTGACTGAAGTCCCAAGCCTGTCCTAAGACTTCTCTGGATCAGGTCCTCTAGGGTCTCCTGTCACTTCTGGAGACAGGCTGGAGGCCCCTAGAGATGGCAGGTCACACATAGGGAAGGCAGAAGCCCTGGGTTCTCAGCCCGGAGCCAGGGAACCCTGGAGGGGCTAGGCTGATGACTTTGTTATAAATTAGAGACTCATTAAGAGAAGGTTGAGAAGGGCTCAGTAACAGCTTTCGGGGCCCATCTTTTCGATTTCTTGTTCAGTTTGTTTATTGCGATTGTTCCTGTCTCATAAGCTTATTGCAAAACCAATAAAAATGATCTATTCAGAAAGGGGAGCTGCTCTTTTGACTAGTAAGCGGCCGCTTGGTCCTGGGCCCCACCCCTCCCCCTCCTGGTGGCTGCAGCCCCAGCCTGGTTGACCAGCTGTCTCCTGCCGCGGGGTCAGCAGAGGGTGCCAGATTCTTGCTCACCAGAAACTGCGTCCACCTGCCATGCAGCCGCCCTAGGCCGGCCTCAGGCCTCCAACCTGGCCCCATCACCTCAGTGACTGCTCTACCCCAGCCCTCCAGCTCACCAGGTCTGAGATGAGCACATGTTGGGGCTCAGTAATGAGGGGATGAGAGGCCAGGATGGGGACCCAGGGACAGTCACTGGAGCCTGGAATTTCAGGTGGGATTTTTGGCTCACTTTCCCCTCTGTGCCTCAGTGAGGCTGCACGCTTAGCATGCTGTTCTCTACCCTGAGGTAGCCCTCAGGGCCAGTGAATGGAGCCGAGGAGGCCCCAAAGGTTGCCTAGAATCAGAAGTCCTGCCCTTGACCTTGATGATAAAACAGAGTTCTAGGGCCTCGTGCACATCCAGGACTCTGTCACTTTGGGCTCCGGGCCCTAGGAACCCCTCTTCTCAGGGAGCTGGCTCTCACCCCTGTCCCTGTTTCATCAGTGACATCAGTTTCATTTAGCAACTACAATGTTTGACACATCATGGATTTCCTTATGGTACTTGGTCTCTGAGACTTTCAGATGATCGTTGTGGGGAACGCAGGGTTGAGGGGATTCAGAAGCCAACAGACTCCTTACTGACCATATAGAATTCGAGTGTCAGAGCCAGGAAGGACTCCTGAGATCGTTCTGTCCAACTCCTTCCAGTCTGGGATATGGAATCATGGTCAGAGACATGAAGTGACTTGGCCAAAGCCCCACAGCCAGGGAGTGACAGAGTTGGGACTGGAACTCAAAGTGAGACTCTGGCACCATTGTCTTATATCTTCCTTTGTTTATCTGGTTCATGTCAAGGAGCTCTGCCCCTCTCATGTGTCAGTCCAACGCTAGTAATAGGCCACCTTCCCCACCCCTACCCCCACTCTCTAATAACAGGCAGTTTCTCTCTAAAGCAAAGTCACTGTCTTTCTTCAATGCCCTGGCTCTGCCTGAGGGGCCAAAGGAGGCCAAGCACCTTGCACAGAGGCCTTTAGAGTTTCTCTGTCATTTCAAAGAGATAACATCAATGGACTCTTCCTTCCTCTGTTTACTTTGGTTGGGGGAACAAGAAGAGAAGGTAGGTAAGAAAGAGCAAAAGTTTTCAGGAAGTGGAGTGTCTTAAGGACTTGGCACACCTTCAGAGTGAGGCACATCAACATTCTTCCTTGATCTCTGTGTTTATTTTAGTACTCAATATAGCAGTTACTGTATGTCAGGTGCCGTTCTAAGTGCCTTAAATATTAATTTATTAATTTAATATACATCATGTATTAATTTATTGAATACTCTTAATAACCTTATGAGGTGGGTATTATTCTTAACCCTACTTTACAGAAGAGGAAACTAAGTCACAGAGAGGCAAGCAGCTTGCTCAAATCCTCACATCTACTCCATGATGACATCACCATTCAAAGCCAAACCATCTGGCTCTTATCCAGCACTATGTACCTCCTCTTTACAGAAGCCCCAGCCCAAGGGCAGGTGGGGCCCTGGTGATCTGAGGAGGAAGACTCTGAACGTTCAGAAGGAACAAGATGTCCCTGCAGGGCCTTATCTCCTCAAGTCTATCTCTTACTACCTACCATCCCCGCCACCTCTTCCATTAGCTTGTTTGAAGGTCAATGTTTTATGGTTGGGGTGGCCAAAGGAAATATAGGCAGCTGAGATCCCCCATCCCTCCCACACCACCCCCGTAAGCGGGGCGGGGGGGGGGGGGTGCCTTCTGCTGGAATCTGGAAGCCAGGGTTCTGGGTGTGGTGCCAAGTACCCACCGCCCAGTTGCTCACGGAGCCTTGCTCCCTCCCACACAGCCGCCTGTACTGACATCTCTGAGAGGGCCTTTGATTAAAGAGACAAGTGACTTTGCCCATTCTATTGATCAGAATAAATTACTAGGAACTAATTTATGGGCCTCCCCACAGCCGATGACATGGTGGATTGTGCGCTATTGGTCAGTAAATTGGATTGTCAGGCTAGATTATTGGTTCGTATACAGTTATCTCTCATAGAAATATCAGGCAGCCCAGGTAGAAGAGCAAAATCCTTTCTCTGCTGCCAGATGCCAGGATGTCGGGAGGCCTTCCTGAGGTTTGGAGGGGAGGGGCCGGGAAAGAGGAGGAGGAGAGGGGAAGGGAGGCCAGGCCTCTGTGCAGGATGCTTATTAATTACTGCAGGCCTCACAGCAGTGAAAGAACATTAGTGTGGAGTCGTCGCAGAGCGATGGGGATGTGACATGGTGGGCCTCCTCCTGGTTCTCCAGCTAAGGCCCTGCTGGGGAAAGGCAGGGAGGGAGTTGATGAGCAGATGGGGGGGGGGTCAAGGCTGTGCGGGGGTGGGGGGATAAGGGGCCAAGAGGAGGGGAAGGGAGAGGAGAGCCACGTTTGCTGGGAGTTGCAAGCAGAGCAGGTCTGCTGAGTGCCAGAGTCGCTGAGCCCCACGCGGGGGAAATGGAGCTGCCGTTCTGCTCCGTACATCACAGCCAACGATGAAAAGTTCTAGAGCTGGGATTTCTCAGGCAATTTGGCCAGTGATGCATGGGGCAGTAGATCCTCGCGCACTCTTCCGTGCTTCTGCCAAGCCAGCAATAACAAAAACTTATTTTTTGCCAGGGAAACGGATATGAGTCAGGCAAGCCATCAGGAGTAAGGGGGGCTCTACCACGCTGCTGCGATTTGTACCGCTCGGCTGTTTCCCCGAGCTCTAAAGACCTGCCAGGAGGTGACAAAGGCGAGACAATTTCGAGTTCACAGTCCTGTGTCCTCGAAGCATAACAGCACGCCAGAGCTGGGGACTTTCAGGGGCTGTGGGTTGCAAAGTCAGCGGTCTTTTCCCCCAAGCCCACTGAGGAGGGGGGAGTGGGGGTGAGCAAGAGGAAAGGGACAGAGAGCTGAGCCCCGGGAGAAATGTGCAGCCCTTCCTTTCGCTGGGCAGACTCCCCAACAGCTCCTTCCTCATGCTGGGCATGGCAGGAAGAGGGCAGGGGGACAATGTTGAGGTGCCCCGCTGGCCCTGGGGACCAGATCACAGACTGCCAGGGCTGCTGCCGGGGTCTTTGTCACCCACGCACCCCCCAGGGTCATGCCATCGTTGAAGGGGCAGGTCTGGAAAACCCATTTGATCCTGTGTTTGCACTCTCCTTGTTGAGGTGTGAGCCCTGAGGAGGCCCGAGCTTTCTCTGAGACTTGATCAGGAACACAGATAACCTGGGCTGCAGGCCTCCAGGGAAATGTGCATACGGCTGGCGGATGGCGCTCCAAGGTCTTTAGACTCAGCTATCACTCATCTGACACCGCCAGTAACCACGAGTAAATACCCATTGGCAGGGACCCAGGGCCTCCGGCTCGCTTGAGTTGCCCCTGAGAACAACAGCAAGGAGGTCTCACCAGTGTCACAAATACACACAGATCACCCCCCAGCATCCCCACCCTCACTGGGTGTTGCTTAGCATTCGGGGGTGCGCTGATGGAGGGCCAAGAGGGAAAGGCCTGGCACCGTGAGCTAAAAATACTCTGCACATTCCTCAAGATAAAGGGCAGAGGTTTAAAAAGTGAAAAAACCCTTCCCCCAACCTCCGAATGCTTTTCTCGTGCCTACCACCTGCCTCCCCACCCCTCCTCCTTCCCCCCCAACCCCCTGCTGAGTTACTTTGCTCTCCCTACATTACAGGGAGGCCTGTGGCCATCTCTGCCTGAGTGTTCCTTCTGGGCACTCTCCCTTTCTGTCCTTCACTGATAACTATGAAATTAAAAGGAGACAGACCCTCAAAGTCAGAGGAAACAGGGCTGGGGCCAGACTTGGACTTGCCCTTTTGTCGGGCACAGCTCTGTCCTGGCTTCCATTCAGTGAGGATATGGAAGTAAGCGAGCGCACGGCCCCCAGAGTCCTCAAGCCTCCAAGATGGAAAAGTTTGCAAAGCTTGGAAAAAGAAAAGTGGGCCTGCTAGTCTGTCTATAAATTAGAGACTCATTAAGGAGAGGCGGGAAGGGCTTTGGGGGCCTGAGCCTTTCGATTTCTTGTTGAGCTAGTTTATTGCTATTGTTTCTATTTCATACGTTTATTGCAAAACCAATAAAAATTATCTATTAAGAGCAGGAAACTCATCTTTTGACTTGTTGGTTGAGGTTTCTACAGAATAACCTTTAACTGGTCCAGCATGTCTACAGGACAGCAGGAGGCCTGCAGAGATCACGTCAGAGGTCAACCAGACAGAGAGTAGGCATGCCCCATCCTGTGGGGAGGGGACAGCTCTCCTTCTAGAACCAGCGAAGAGTAGAGGTTAGGACTCTAACCAGCAGGCAACTGTACTCTATTTCACTTACCCCACATTAAAACACATTTAAAATGTTTTAACTGGTTGAAACCACTTAAATTTGAGACTTTTCACCAAAATATCCCAATACTTGGCTTCTCTTTAAACATGGGAAGATCATACCGGACCTCATTCTCACCTGGGTGCCTTAGATACTGTCTTCTCTGCACAGGCGCATGGTCTCCTGTCCCCCACCCAGCTGCTCAGCTGGCTCACTTGTATTCACTTTACCTGCCTGACAACTGTGATCGTGTAAATTTGCAACTCCTACCTTAGAGGAGGACTAGGTTGGAAGGGGGGACAGCTAAATATTTCATTTATAGATCTACTCTTGAGATAAAATTGTATAAGAACATTTCCAAATCAGACTGATAAAATTTCTCTTCCAAGATTCCCCGAGGGAAGGCCTGGGTCTTTGTCCCCACTGGATGGGAAGAGAGCTAACACGTGCCACATACCTTCCATGCCAGGCTCAGCCCTTCAAGCTTTCTGGCCATCGTCCCTATTTCCCTAACAGGGAAACTGAAGCTGGGAGAGGGTCAGTGATGTGCCTCAGGGCAAGGGATAATATAACCCTCCGCCAAAGAACACCAGCCCTAGAAGAACCCGGTAACCATCTCTCTGGTTTTGAAGAAAGAACAGAAGGTCCCCAGTGTTACTCTCTCAGGCCTGGAGAGGCTGGCACCAGGGAAGATTCACAACCGACTGTCGGAAAATCCACCCAACTGTGACTCAAGTTAGAACTTGCCTCCAGAGTTACCAATACCCCTAAATCTATTGAAAGGGAACCACAGGGTCTTTAATAATCACTCTGTCAGGTCACAGGATGGTGACTAATGGGCCTAGAGGAGGAGACGGTGAAAAACACTCTAGGAAATAAATTTGGGTGATTAAATTTCAAGGCAGTTCATGGAACAGCAACCTGAGGCCTAAACGAAGCCATCAAGTTACCAAGAGAATCAAGATTTCAATTTAAGCACTGCTGCCCAGGATCCCATCCTGAGTCTGCGAAATAGCGGGTTCAGAGAAGCAGCCCCCACACACAAAAAACTTTGAGTGACTCTGACTTCTTCCCAACTCCAGCCCTTCCTTCCAAAGGGCCAGCCAGCCGTAAGTCGAGGAAATCGTTGTCTTTGTCTGATTATTTCACAACTCTGAGTCTCTAAGGAAAAAGTCATTGCTCACTCAAGTCAGGGAGAAGGGGGTGGGGAGGGCCTCCAATCAGACGCAGGCTAGAGCCATGCACAAACTTCTGAGAGACTCTCAGCTTACTAAACTAACAGAAGAGGCCCCAATTCCTCCAGGTCTCGGCTATTTCCATTGAATGCCAAGTCTTCTGATTGGATCTCAGGCCCAAACAGTCATGGTCTAGTGTCTGGGACATAACCCACCCCGCCTTGGCTGAATCCCACCCACAGCGCTGTTAAGCTCTGTAGGTAAATACAACCTGGGCTCTAGGGTCTGGGTCAGATTCCCTGTTAGATATTGTCCATGTCCGTGTCCGCTGGTTCTAGTCCTCTGGGCCTCAATCTTGCTTGTTTCTTTTTGAGAAAAGCCAGGGTGGGGAGGGTTGGAGCTGGAAGTCCCCTCCCCCAACCCCATGATCAAGGAATCAGGGGTGGGAAGAGCTTAGCAATGGCAGCTGCTCCCATGGCTGGCTCTCCCTTTTGCAATCCCTTCCTCTCTTGGGGCTTCACCTCTCCCTGCCCTGACTCCACCAGCTGTTTCCTGCAAATCCAGCTGAGACAGCTGCTGGCCCACCATGTGAAATTTCCAGGGGCCCTGGAACCCCTTGACTCTCTTGGCCCAACTGTGGGCAGATCTCAGGCGTCCAGACAAGGCTGAGATTGTTCAAAAACCACTCCACTAGGAAACTAGTTGTTGCGCGCGGGGGGGGGGGTGGGGGGGGGTGTAGTAAATTACAAAAGCAGAGAAACTGACAGCATCGAGAGTGCAGATTCTTTCTCCCAGAGTGACTCAAGTCTAGTCCCAGGAAAGTCTGTTGCAAGTCTAGGTGTTTAAGGAAAGGGGGAGGGAGGAAGGGAAGGAAGGAAAGCTCCAGCTTGCTAGCACCCTTTCTGCCTTGCTCCTCACTCCTCCTCAATTCTCTAAGGCTTGGATACAAAACAAAGATGCTCACTCTCTAGCCAGAGATAGAGGTTAATGCCATCACCGTGCCTGACAGAGCTCTAAGTTTGACACACTGCCATCCAGACCCCTGGCTTGATCCAGCCCACCAATGGAGCTATGCCGCCTGCCTGTGTTGCCCTTTGGTGGGAGCTCCTTACCAGGCCCCCAGGCAAGGAAAGCACTCCTCTGTCACCTTCTTCTTACACAGGCTCCAGGCTGTCCCTTACATAGAGCTCAGTGAGCTTCTACCTCTCCTTAAAGTTAAGATCTTGGTCTCTGGGTCTGGTTAGGTGCAGGGGCCTCTTGGGTTGTTAGCTGACTGGCAAGATGGCACTGGAGTCACCACACCAGTTGCCTTTCTCCTCTGAGCGCCTAACCCTGGCAATTCTCTCAGGTTACCCTGTCCTACCTCACTCAGATGCCAACCCAGCCCAAAGGACCTTCCTGGATTCTAGGACTTTCTAGTACTACAGTGGAGTAGTACAAACACACAAATTTTTACCCACCATCACGAAGAATGTCAAAGCTCTTCTCTCAGAGAACCTCCAGAAGAGTTAAGGCATATGCCAGATGATGTCTCTAACTTCTGTCTCTACATCTTGGCTCAGCAGAGTGCCACTTCCACATGCCGTGTCCCATCGCTTAGAGGATATTTCTTTTCTTTTCTTTTTTTAAAGACTTTATTTAGGGGCGCCTGGGTGGCTCAGTGCATGAAGGCAGGTCAAGATCTCAGGGTCCTGGGATCAAGCCCCGCATCAGGCTCTCCGCTCAGTGGGAAACCTGCTTTCCCCTCTCTCTGTCTGTCTGCCCCTCTGCCTACTTGTGATCCCTCTCTTTCTGTCAAATAAAAAAAAAAAAATTAAACACTTTATTTATTTATTGACAGAATCACATACACACACACACAGAGAGAGAGAGAGAACACAGCATGGGAGTGGAAGAGGGGGAAGCAAGATTCCCACTGAGCAGGAAACCCCATGTGGGGCTTGATCCCAGGACCCTGAGATCATGACCAGAGCAGAAGGCAGAGGTTTAACGACTGAGGCACCCAGGCTCCCGGCTTAGACGATATTTCCATCTAGCTGATTCATCAGTACCTCAGTATCCATTATCCAATTCAACCTCAACTGATTTTGTTATCCCACCACTGCCAGGTAACTGGGATCTATTAGTCCCACCATGGGCTTCACGTTCCAACCCCGGTTCTGTCACCTTTTAGCCAGATGACCTCAGTTAAGTCATTTAACCTGAACTGCTTCCTTTCTGCGAAAGAAAGATGAGCGTTTGTAGCGCCCTCTCATGGCTGATGTGAGGAATTGATAAAATTACCGCCGTAGAACCTCTAGCATTTTGCCTGACAAATGCGAAGAATGTTAAAATAGATCTAAGCGTAGAAACGAGTATATAGCTACGCTCCCTTTCATGTGCAAATTGGTGCCCCACATCAACCCTCTAATATCCTTCAGTGATGCCATCTTTTCCAGAAAATTCTGTCTCCTCAGAGACATGGTGATGCCTGCAGGAGTCTCCTGGATCCCTGTGACAGACTGCTCGTTATAAATTAATAAATTCACATTCTGGTATTAGGCATCAGTCTTTCAAGCCTGATTAATATGCTCTTGCTACCAGACAAGGATCTGCTTCTGGTTGCAGATAAAATGAGATTTATCTCGTTTTTTTCTGAGCGCTGTAGGCTGGGGGTCCGATCTTGGACCTGAGAAAAGTCTCCAAGTTAATGGCTATCCCCTGAGAAACCTCTCAAGGGACAACCTGCTCACCATCCCCGGAACAACTGGTCACCCTCACATCTGACACCTCTGGCTCTGCTGCCTCTTCCCCCCTTCGGAATCGTTCCACGCTGGGCACAGGGGTTCACATATGGTAGGTATTTAGGATCCACTTGTTTTGTCAGTGTGTAGGTGGGTGGACGGTTGAGCGGGTCACGGTGAATCTGTGCCTCTTTTGGAGGCAGGAAGAAGCCGTGGTGGCCTAGCAACAGGGGAATCTGCCTAGCAACAGGGGCGGGAGGCGGGGCTTGCTGGAGCGGTGAGGAATGGCTGATGGGAAGGAGACCTTTCTGGATCTTGTCAAGCTGGGGTCTCAGGCCAAAAAGAGAGAAAGCAGACCCAGAAAGATCAGGAGAGAAGCGTGGGAGGCAGGGAAGAAACAGAGTCCGTGTATTTGGAAATGTTACAAACCTAAACTGGAAAAAGCCTCCTGCCTTTCCCAAAATGTGCGGAAGCCACAAGCCCTCCCCAACCCCACCCCGAGGGAGCGGATGCCCGGAAGTGGACAGATCTGAAGCGTGTACCACCTTTTCTACACTCCAGTTTGCAAGGGTACAACAGGATATGATTTCACGTATGTTGTCAAGTCTGGAATTTGCTCAACTTAGAAAGCCACAACCCCCCTCTCCACCCACCCGCCCAACCAGCCTGGGAAGGATAAAGACCTATATTCACTTAAAAACAATCCAGAGGAAGATTTAGCAACTTTCCAACCCTGTCTGTCTAGGGCAAGGAACCATTAAGAACGCGGGACTGATCTGGCTTGAATCGCTTCCCTACTTCCCTCCCTTCCACCCATCACAGGACAAGGGCTTGGACAGCCCCTCCTGTGAACTTTCAAGACCCTCCCCTGAAGAGAAGAAAAATTGTCATCAGCCCTTGACCTGATTAATAATTAAAACTGCTGAGTCTGAGCTGCCCCTAACAGCGAGGTGCTCCAAAACTCCAGCAAACTTTAACAAATAACCAGCCTGCTCAGGGGAGAGAGGAAGCTTTTTTCACTAGACAAACTGACAGTTAGCCGCTATTCAAATCCCCCTCTAGTCTTAACATATTGGTTCTCCTTTGAAAGTGGCTCGGCATGGGGTAGAATTTTTGGCCTTGAGTTTAGAACTACTGTGCATAAAATCAAAGCAAGGAAGCCAGCAGTTGAGAGAACAGAGGCTATTTGGGGATTAGTGATTTCGGAGTTAGATTTCTAATAACTTGGTGAGTGGTAGGTTAGGAATGTCCTCCAGGAGCATCAGGCAGTCAACACCGTGGGACATGTCCTCACATTGAACTGGAAAGCAGTGAGTCACTACCCTAGAGGGTAGAAATACAAAATGGCATAAAATGACAGCAACTCAGCAGCGCTGCATGGTAATCTGCCTTTTGTAACTGCTGCGGGCTATATCCGAGGCTGGCAGTGTTGGGGTCCCGTGTGAAACCCCAACTTGGGCTCAAAGTTTTCTCCCCACAGGATCAAAAATACAGGCACCCCCACATTAGGAGCCATTTACAGAGAACAAAGGGAAGAGAGTGGGGGAGATGGGAGAAGGGAGAAGGAGGGAGTAGGCATTCAAACTGCTCATTTTCCCCTAGGAAGCATAAGGCCCAGCCACTACGGTGGGTGAACAAAGCAAATTGGTAATGGGTGATCCAGATTGCATCGCGGAGTCTTGCTTGCTTTCCAGGCACTTACTGAACTTTATAACTCTTTTGGGGGTAAGGCACAAAAACCCAGGGTTTCTTATTGACCAGTAGGGGAGAGGGAGTTTGAGCCGGCTGGTCCAAGTCTGCTGCTTTTCCACAAGACTGTACTGTATTCCATCAAGAGGTTGTTTTTTAAACATATCTATCTATCTATCTATAGATAGATAGATATGTGTTTTTTAAAGAGGGGAGGGAGCCGGAAAATTGTGATGGGAACAGCAGCTGTAGGCCCATCAAGATGGCAATAGCCCAGCCTAGAAAGTGCTGGAAAGCTCAGTTTTTCAGAGATGTAGAAGGCAAGAAGACAGGGGTGGGCAGATGGCCGCCCATCCTAGGCACCCAGAAAGGGAGAAGGGCCGTTCTGTGAGGACAGATTCCCTTTTATCCTTTTTTGTTTTAATTGAAATGTAACTTACAAACAGTAAAGTGGATGATTCAGAATGTGTGGCTTGCTGGGTGTGTGCTCACGTAATCACTAGTCAGATCAAATGCGGAGCAGGACCACCACCCTGGGACTTCCTCTTGTATCCCCTCATGGTCACTACGCATCCACCCCACCCCACCCCACCATTTTACCCTATGTCTAGATAAGTCTAGATAAGTTTGGTCAATTTTCAAATTTCACGTAAATGGGATCATAAAGTATGTATTTTTTGGTGTTGATATCTGTGAGATTCATCTACAATATTTTGACTATTGATACTCCATTCTTTTTCATTGTTGTGTGGTAATTTCATTGGATAAATATGCCACAATCTATTTTCCATTCTTCTGTAGGGACAGTTGTGTTGCTTCTAGTTTTTGTGGTGAATATTTTTGTATGTGTCTTTGGGTAGATGTGCATTTAGTTCTGTTGGGTATATACACAAGTGTGCAATTGCTGGGCCATTTACTTATTAAAAACAATAATCTGGAGGTGTGTGGTTGACTCAGTCATTAGAGCATGTGACCCTTGATCTCAGGGTTATAACTTGGCACCCTACAATGGGTGTAAAGATTACTTAAAAATAAAATCCTAAAACAAAACAATAATCTGGACTCAAAGAGGGCAGAGATCATGTCTGTCTTCTTCATTGCTCTATCCCCAGACCATGTCACAAAGTACATGCTCAGTAAATATCTTTGGAAAAAATATTGATAACAATGTCGATTTTTCCAAAATTAATGTACACATTTGATGCAATTCTAATTAGATAACAAGAAAATTTTGATGGGGTGGATTGAGTAAAAAAAAAATTTTTAATTATATAGAAGAATAAATTCTTTACAATGGCAAATAAAATGTAAAAAAGAAAAATAAAGGATGAGACTTGCCTTATCAGATATCAGAATGTATTATAGAGCCACTGCAATTAAATCAATTTGGTATTGGCATAGGAATAGATAAATGTATCATTGAAATAAAATAGAGAAGCCAAAAATAGACCAAGTGTATATATGAGAATTTACCGTATGACATAGTTGGTATTTCAATTCTGTGATAAAGGACGGATTATTTAATAAATGGTGCCAAGGCAACTTCCATCTGGAAGAAAATAAAACTGGACTCCTAGTTTATACCACATACAAATTTAAACTCTATGTAGATTAAAGACAAATGTAAAAAAATGAGACAATACCAATCTTGGAAATTTAAGAGTTCACATGTTCAATATAGGAGTCAGGAGAGAGGGGCTTTGTGAATCAAAACTGGAGTCCAGAATCTATACAGAATATAGACATACTTTACCTGGTAACAATAAAAATGAATAAATAAATAAATAAATAAATAACCTGTATGGCAATAGATAAACAAAGTCAATGGACAAAATAGATTTGGAGGGAAATATTCATAATGTCCAGGACAGACAGATAATTAAGAACAAAAATAAACAAAAAGGCTTCATAAATGGACCAGAGACACATAACAGGAAAATAGGCAAAAGCGGTTGGAAGGCACCTCACAAAAGAGCATTTGTAAAGGGTCAACATGCGTAGGAAAAGAAACTCAAAATTATTAGTATTCAAAGAGATGCAAATTAAAGTACAATGAGATATTGTTTCATACCTTTCGAAAGCAAAAATTAAAATGAGGGTAATTTCCATTGCTGGCAGGGATTCCTGGAAAACAGTTCTTACATTGCTGGTAGAATTATAAATTTCTACAACCCTTTACAAGCTGGCAACATCTCTTGAAATTGAAAATATGTATTCACTTTGACCCATCAATAGAAATGAAAACACCAGCACAGAAGGAAATGTGTTTGTGTGTGTGTATTAGCATTGTTTATTTGTACTGGATATTCTCCCTCCCAAACCCCTCCCCCAGAAAAAAAGCTAGATACAAACTAAAACCCATTAATAAGGCTTAGTGATGGGCTAGTTAAAATAGGAAAAAGCCCTGTTCTGCAGCTTTTGCAGATTCCTAATATGTAACCAGTCTCACCATGCCTAACTTGGAGCTACCAGACCCGTGCTCTTGAACACCAGGCTGGGAAGAGATGTAAGGTTGGCTGGTGGCTTCAGCACAGCCACCCCTTGGACTATTATACAGCCATTAAAGAGAAGATGATCCTATAGAAATTTACTTGGTAGATTTCCAAGAGCAGTTGTTGCAGAAGAAAAGCAAAAGGCAGAAAAGTGTGTAAGATGACATCATTATATTTTTGTAAAACATACTTCAGCAACAACAAAAAAAGTGTATGTGTGCAAGCATGTGCATGTGTGTGTATGTTCTGCTTGTACATGATTACATAAATATGAGAAGGAGAGAGCCAAGGAAAAAAATAATAAGGGCACATTTATACATTAGATGCTTGTGTATAAAAGTAAAATTTAATTTAAAAGATATAAAGAGCCTCCACTACATGCCCAGTTCTGCAGCAGGCTCTTGGGAACGTGTAAGAAGGAGCATGTGAGACATGTTTTCATTCCAATATCTAGATGGAAATATAAAAGCAAATCATTACAGGGTAATTTATTATCTCTTACTAGGTATGAAAGAAGTACCATATAGAGGGATAAGTAAAATGAGGGTAAAGGTGAGAAATCCAACAGGGGAGGGCTTTTTATTTCTTGTTGTTGTTGATGTTCTGTGTTTTTTGTTGTTTTGTTTTTGACTAAGCCCTCCAGGGTCTCCTGGGCCCAGACCTGCTGTTGGGTCCGGGTCTCTTGCCCTGTTTCACAGTGGGTCCCATGTCTCCCTCAGTGGGTGCCTTTGCCAAAACCCCAAGGCCCCCTTCCCTGCTGCCCTCAAAGACAAACACATTTTATTTAAAAGCTTTGGCTGCTTTATTGCTACTGATTGCTGCTAATCACCATGGAAACAGACCTGGAAAAACATAAACTGGGGAAGCCACACACATGAAGAATCATACAGGTGTCAGGAGGTTTGGTTTTCCAGGCCTGGCTCTTGACTCCTTTCTAATCTGGTAAGAGAAGTGCTCCCTGGGCAGCCACACTCCCCTTTCATGCTCCCACTCTCGCTCTCCTGGGGTGGCCAACCATTCATCAAGCAAGAGCTACTTTGGGTTGCCATCAGCTTTACCTTGGGGAAGGGTCCTTCTAACTCAGAGAGTTCTGGTCTCCCAGGCCTCCCTTTGACTGGGTTTGGTCTCTGTATAACATATAAACAAATAGCCAGACAGGTCATCTGCGAGTCTCAGAGCCAAGACTTGGCGACAGCCCAGTAAATCCCCGTTGGTCCCAACAGTCTTTGTCTTCAGGAAGCTCCAGACTCTGATGAGTTCTCCACCCAGCCAGCCAAAGCCCCCATCACCACTTGATAGCCCCACCTCCCACTGCCAACGGCCTCCTTTAGTCCTGCTCCTCTGGTCCAATGGTTTAGCCTTCATCCCGGGATGGCAGGAATCCTGTGAGCAACCTCCACCTGGGAGAGGCTGGCTTTGGCTCCTGTTCTCTCATTCAAACACAGCTTTACAAACTTTCTGTGTTCAGGATTTTGATTGCACCCACATTTTATACTCATCCAGCTTGTCAGAGCACTTCCACAAGGTTTTGAATCATGCAAGAAAATGGCCAGAAGGCCTATTTATATAAGAAAAAGAGGTAGGGTTTAATTAGAAGGTCTGAGGTCATATCAAAGGGGTCCATCCAAGCTGAAAAAGAGAAAAAACAGTTGGGAATCTTAATAGTCAGATGAAAGTCAACCGAGACCAGCTGGACAAAGGGACAGGTAGACTATGGTCAGAGATCAGAGGTGGCAGCAGTGAATCAGGGTGAGCCTTCAGGCCAGGCTTGTTGGAGAGATTTTGTCCCGGAGTTTGGCAGTGGAATCTCAGTAGCTGCAAATAAGCAGTAAAATCACATAACCTCACCGTCAGTGAGTGATATTCCCAGGCCAGGCCCAACTGCACACTGCCTAAAACAAATGTGTTTTATTTTGTTTTTCATTTATTTTCCTAGTTCCAAAAGTAACTTACACTCCTTGTAAAAATGTTAAAATTTACAGAAATACATAACAAAGAAATTAGACCTCTATCCTTTAGAGATAAACATAAGTTGAGATGTATTTATCCAGATTGCTTTCTCTGCATATATGAACGTCTAATATAAGTGTACATATATGCAAATTTTCACAAAATTAGTATCATAACATCACAGCCAGACTTAGAACTTCAGCAGCCTGAGCTTGGAAATGGTTTCGTGTCCCCATCCCACTTGTGCTTCATTCAAAAAGAAACACATGGAAGTCAAAGTTTTGGTTTTTTCCTTCTATTATAATTTCAGTACTCTAAAAACTACATGTTCTCTTTCAAAACTTTTTTTTTCTTTCTTGTCACCCTAAGTGTATGCCCGGTTTGCAATTAGGTCGTCTAACACTACGTACAGTACTCACTGTCCAGCAACCTATTTTGTTTTTCATAGGAGCTGTATCTTGGGCATCTGTCCATGTCAGTATCTAAACAACTGGCAAGTGCAGGCTCCTTTTTAAAGTAAAACAGGATCCTTCAAATGCTGGTGCCTGTGGCCAAGGGTTAGGATCTTGGAGGAATTTCATGGTTTTCATACATTAGTGTGACAACCACTGACAAGGAAATTTCCTCCGTGTTTAGCCTGAGTTCACAAGCAACCGAATGGCCTTCAAACCTGAACAGAAAGAGATGAGATATAAATAAATAAATTGACTTGTTCACTTCTTCACAGCTAGTTCAACTTAGGAACAGCAAACAGCCTCATCATAATTAAGGGGAAAAGTAAAAACCAGAGAAAGCTCATTAAGTCTGGGCTTCCTTTATGTTATCACTGTTAGAGAATTTAGAATCAGACCATGTCTTTAACTGGTATTTAACTGTTACTTAAATGTAGTACTTTTGTTACTGATTTCTAATTTTATTAAGTGTGGATAGAGAATGTTTATATGCTACCAGTTTTTGGTATCTTCTTGCATCCTGCTGTGGCTTAGCACATGGTCATTGTAAATATTAGGCAAGTGCCTGAAATACTGCAATTTTGTCCACCATCCCAGGTGAAGGTATAAATAAGAAAACTAAAGTCCATATTCCTATTTGAAATTAGTGTTCAGGGACAGGCTTCCAAATACTATAAATTCTGAAATTTGCCCAGCTAAAACCCTCAAAAGCTCTACAAAAAAAATACTTCTTAAAAATTATAAATGGCCTTGGGATGCCTGGGTGGCTTAGTTGGTTAAGCGGCTGCCTTCAGCTCAGGTCATGATCCCGGGGTCCTGGGATTAAGTCCTGTATGGGGCTCCTTGCTCAGAGGGGAACCTGCTTCTCCCTCTGCCTGCCACTCCCCCTGCTTGTGCTTGCTCTCTCTGACAAACAAATAAATAAAATCTTTTTTAAAAATTATAAACAGCCTTTAAAACTTCCAAACAGAATAAAGATCATAAAGTTAAAAGTAATAATTCCCGGATATCTCCACTATGTGGAATCCCAGAAGGTGGATGTGAGGCACTGTGAACAATTTCAGAGAACTTCCCCCAGACATGGTCTTTGTAGGCGCAAGAATATTGTAAATACATTGCATCCATCCACTGGGAAAGGGAAATGTCCTGGAAAAGTGCGATTTTACTACTCACACACTGTTCCACGATCTATTTTTCATTTAGTGTATGTCAAGTATCTCTTTTTATCACCAAGCTTATATCCTCTCTTTTCCTTTTTTTTTTAAATATATTTTTTAAAAGATTTTATTTATTTCTTTGACACAGAGAGAGGGAATACAAGCAGGGGGAGTGGGAAGGGGAGAAGCACGCTTCCTGCCGAACAAGGAGCCCAATGCTTGGCTCCATCCCAGGACTCTGGGATCATGACCTAAGCAGAAGGCAGACGCTTAATGACTGAGGCACCCAGGTACCCTGTCTCTCCATTCTCTTTAATAGCTGCATGGTATCCCCTGGTAAAGCTGGGCAATGATTTATTGAGCCATCCTCTACTGATGGCCATGTGCATTGTTACCAATGTTCTGTTACAGCCCATGCTGATGTGAGCAGTCAAGTTCACACATGAAATTGCTACTGCTTGGCTCTGTCCTTTCTCAGGACCTACTGCCACCTCCCGCAGTGTGCCTCACCAAAACTCTCCCGTCGTCCTTTGCTGCAGACCCAAGTATTCCGTCTGCTTCCTGCTCCCTTGGAGGCTGCCACACCATCACCCCCGAGCAGGCTAAGGAGCCGAGTCCAGTTCCCTATGCTTCCTGTTTGGCTAGAACTCCTGATGACCAGCACACAGGGCTGTTTGGATTTTAAGTGTTTTCTTTCACAGCTCTGAGAAGCAAACAGAGATTCACAATAGGAACAAATGCGGAGTGGTACAAAGCCTACAAAATGTTTTAGTTAGCAGTCCCTGGCTCTGGTTTCTGTCCGAGAAATGCCTAATTTCCGAAATTCAACAACTCCATTTCTGATCCCCAAATTAGAGAAAGTCCTATTGATGCTTTTTTCCACAGAGGTCCTTTCTCCACCCCGGAAACCGTCTTCTTATTTCAAGAGAGCAGTTTGTGGCTCTGAGGACCCCACACTGGGTTCCCAAATCAACAGGTCACTCTGCTCTGTCACTGTGGCCACTCCTGAGCATTTGCTTCAACCATAATTTTTCATTATTATACATCTCTAGGTAGGCTGCAACATTCTATGACTAATAAACAGCCTGAAAATGTCAGAACGTTGCGTCCTAAAGCCAGCTAATTCTCAGTGAGTCACACATAACCTCCTAGTACCTGTAATATAAGGCCAGCAGAATGCCTCATTTCCCAAGCCCTGCAGAGATTGGGTGAAGGGGGCTGCACAGAGAAAGGGTAGATTTTATGAGAGAATTCAATCCCGAAGTGAGCTTTGGCTATGAGTGCCTCACGGGTCGGCACATCTGTGGACACCTGTTGTTTTGCCATTTGTCCCACTGAGCTGTAGACACCCAGAATCCCCCAGGCTGATCCCTTGACTTTCACACCTGTCCACATCTGAATTTTTCATTTGTGATCGAAGTCAGCAGCACTCTAAGGGTGTCTAGAAAATCAGGCATGGCATTTCTAAGCTATGCTCTACAAAACAAAAACAAAGCATAGTTCTCCTGCTCCCAGCTACCCGGGAAAGGTTTGTGTCTGCTCTCGTCCTAAGAACACGAAGTGAGAATTTTGTGCTTGAGAGAGTTCAGAAAGAGAACGTTCCGGTAAAGACCATCTGAGTCCCTACCATGGGAAACTGCGGATTCTAGGAGAATCTTGGAACGGATGGTTTGGGCTTATCACACGTGGAGACCTCAGACTGAAGCCTGCTTCAAGGGTGAAGAGAAGAGGGAAAAGGCAGATTTGGTGAGTGGCTTGGAAAGGACTGGTGGGGGAGTCGCAGAGAGGGGCTAGCCAAGGTTTTTAAAATGCAAGGAATGTTCCCAGATTTATTTGATGTGATGCATTTTTCTAATGTCTACAGTTATTTCTGGTATGGTGGCTAAGTGCCTGCAATGGAGGAGCTGGGGAAAGAAAGGAGGAAGCACGGGCACCATTGAACAAGTCCCGCTGACCAAGCCAGGACTAAGTGAATAGTGGGGATTACGCCTGAAATTTTAGTTGGGGATGTCTGTGTGTCACCTAGGCTGGCACTGCTCCTACACTAAGCATCTCCTCTTGCCTTAGGAATCACTTTTTGAGAAATGGACCTATGTCCAGAAATCAGAGGAAGCCAGGACTGGGCAGGAGACAAACTGGGGAACTGACCCAACTATAAAATAAGAGCTAGCCCCCATGGAGGATGTAATACCCCCAAAGGCAGTGGACACATGTTTCAACAGTCTCAGTATTAACTCTGTAAAAGGCATTAAGACATACAGTGCAGGTGGACAAGGTATTGATGCAAAGATACCAAATGCCTACCATGAATAAGTAATAGTTATTAATAATAGATTAACAAACACAGATCATCAGAATTAACCTTTATTGGGCACCTATTGTATGCTGTATACTATTGTAAGTACTTCATGTGTATCAACTGATTCAATACAAGCCAATGAGATAGGTACTATTATTATCCCTGCTTTACCAATGAGGAATCTGAGTCACAGAGAAGTTAAGCAACTTCTCAAATAGTAACAGAGCTGAGATTCAAACCCAGGCCATCTGTGGCTTCAGACCTTCTACTCCTAACCACTCTATTATACTGCCTCTTGCAACAAACAGAACCCTAGCCAAATGAAGATTTCAACCCATAGAGAAGACATATATACAATAAATCATTCCAATGCAAGGTCATAAATGTTTTAGTGGGGTCATAGTGGATGTGGATGGAAAAGGAGCAACCAGGTCTCTTCAGGGATGTCAGGTAAAATTTTACTAGGAGGACAAGCTAGCAGTAGAAGTGAGGTACACAGAAGTCCAGAAGCATGAGTGAGACTTATGTGTTCAAAGAATGGCCAAAACCACTGTTCCGACAGGCGGAAAGTAAGACGCATGGGGAGAGCAATATGCTGGTCTCTCAGAGATAGAAGGGGATCAAATCATGGAGTTCCTCATAGGGCCTGCCAAAGAATTGAGTTGTAGATTCAGTGCCTTAAAATTTGTTTGCCGGGGATTGGCTTGTTGTTGATGATGATGATGATTGTGTTTTGGTTGTTTTCCTGTCAATAATGAATTTGGGAGTTGCATACTCAGATTTGGTTGTTAGAAAGATAGCTCAGGCTGGATGGGGAGATGGATTGAGGAAGGACAAAGGGACCAGCTTGGAAGCTGTTGCCAAAGACTTCGCAGGGGATAATTAGGATCTGTACTGGGGTGCAGCAGGAGGGATAGAAAGGACTTTAGAGTACAGAATATGTAGTTTTAAGTTCTACAAACCAATAAGAAAAACACAGACAGCTTAGGAATGAGTGAAATATGGAAATGGACAATGGACAAAAAAAAAAAATCCATATAGACCCCCCCAAAATGTCTGAGGACATAGTCAACCTCATAAGTGAGGGACTGCAAAAGAAAACATGAGAAGCCACTTTTACCCTCCAGATAGGCAAAAATATAAAAGGAGCGTCGTATCAAAGATTAGGGCAGACATGACGCAAACTGAACTCTTTTACGTTGCTAGTGGGCCATAAATTAATTTGGCCATTTATGGAAAGCAATTTGGCAGCATACAATAAACTTGATAATGCAAATACCCTATGACCCAATGATTTACATTCTGATTATATAACCCACAGATATTCTTGCACATGGGCACAAAGAAGCATGTACAGAAATGTTCGTGACAGCATTGTTTGTAATGAATAAGATGTGGCATAGGAACTACATACAAAATTAAGAGTATGCAAATCTTTTAAAAGCATGCAAATCTTTTAAAAACCATATACAAAATAATCGTATATATTCCTTATGATTGAATACAGATATATGTAAAAAGTAAGGAATCTGAGGTGCAGAGAACTTGTGTACTTGAAAACCACAATAGTGGGGGGAGGGGAATTATATTGCGGTATTGGTTAAAAAGGACTCAGCTATTTCTGTGATATTTTGTTATAAAAAACAGAAAGACCAGAGGGGCTCCTGGGTGGCTCAGTCAGTTAAACTTAAACTTAAGCCTCTGACTTCACCCCAAGTCATGATCTCAGGGTCCTAAGATTGAGCCCCACATAACCCCTCCCATAAGGAATCCCTGTTCAGTGGGGAGTCTGCTTGTCCCTCTCCCCCTTTCTCTGTCCCTCCTCCTACTCATGCTCTCTGTTCTCTCTCTCAAATAAATAAATGAAATCTTTAAAAAAAGGAAAAAAACCAGAAAAGAGGAGAGGAGAGTAAAGCTGGGCAAAACGTTAACAGTTTGTGAGTCTGGAGTGGAGAATATGCATTTGTAATATTCTTCTTTGTGTTTGTCTGTATCTTTCCCATTCCCCAAAAGAACCAAATATATATTTGTGTGTGCGCATGCATGTATTTTTAGGAGAAAAAAAAGGATACAAGTGATATTGAGGGTGCAAAATCACTAAGACTTGATGACTGATGACAGGTGGGGGCTGAGGGTAGTAATAGAGAGGAGGGGTTAGGAGGGTTCCCAGGCTTCTGACTTGGACGACAGGGGAGGGGAGATGATGCGACCATTCTCTTAAGATAAGAAGTACAGGAGGAGAGAACATTACATTGGGAGGTTCGGTAGGGGAGATAGTGAGTTACGTTTAAGACACGCAGAGTTTGAGAAGTCAGCATGAAATGTTTGTACTACTGAATCCCTCCTCAGGCAACATAAATAAAGGGCCTCCATGTTGCCCACAACAAGCAGATAAGAACAGGGATGTCAGTGTCAAGGTTCTAGGGAAAGAAGATGAAGGAGAAATGGGCAGAGACTAACAGAAACAGTGGCGGGTATCTGGCAAGTCTTCCCTGAAAGCAGTTAATATAACAGCATAACTCTTAATCTGAAACTATGAGTCCTTTTATTTTTTTTAAGATTTTATTTATTTATTTGACAGACAGAGATCACAAGTAGGCAGAGGCAGGCAGAGAGAGAGAGAGGGAGGGAGGGAGGCAGGCTCCCCGCCAAGCAGAGAGCCCAACTCGGAGCCCAATCCCAGAACCCTGGGATCACGACCCGAACGAAGGCAGAGGCTTTAACCCATTGAGCCACCCAGGCGCCTGGTCCTTTTATTTTATTATGTGAAGGTGAAAGAGAGAGATCTTTGGATCTGTCTTGGAGTTTTGGAGTTTCTTTGGAAACGGAGTATATATAACTGGTATAATACAAATTTCAAAGGTAGCGGAAAAACTCTCTCTGGAGGCAACCACTGTTAAGAGCTTCTTGACCTATGATCAAGGCGGCCACTTAAAGGCCCAGTGGCCTGGGGAGGTCAAGGGAGGCTTCAGGCAGAGAGAGCAGAGGACCTGGAGTGCATACTTTTTTTTTTTTTTTTTTTAAGATTTTATTTATTTGTCAGAGAGAGAGAGAGAGAGAGAGTGAGAGAGAACATACAGGGGTGCAGCAGGCAGAGCAGGCAAGGGAGAAGCAGGCTCCCAGCTGAGCAAGGAGCCTGGTGCAGAACTCAGTCCCAGGACCCTGAGATCATGACCTGAGTTGAAAGCAGTCATTTAACCGCCTGAGCCACCCAGGCGCTCCAGCACATGCTTTTCTTAGGGTTCATGATAGAATCCTTCGGGGTTCCCAGGCTGAGGCCCAATTGGTCAATTCAAATTGAAAAGAGCTGGATTTTGGTAAGCTCCACAGGGAGTCTTATTAAGGGGCACACGAAAGGAAGGCCCTGGGAGGCAGGGGAGACTGTGGATCTCAGGGACTGTTGGGGGGCCATATCAGGAACGTACATTTATTTGTTACACCTCGTGCTGTTATCTCGGCCTGCGCGTGGGAGGGCAGACGTCAGTTCAAGGCCCCTGCAGGCTGCTTGGCCGTACAAAGTAGCTGCCGAGGTGGCAATATTACAGAGTAGTTTCGCAGAAACCTCTACATTTGTGAACAATATAAACTGGTATGAAATAGCTTTGAAGATACATTAGGCGAAAAAATTAATTTGCAGAACAGTGTATGTCACCCTGTATCCATAGACTGTGTTATTGCTTGTATAAATAACAGAGGTGATTCACATGGATATGCCAGGACTCTCTGGAAAGATCCTGTGCTTTCCAAGTGACTTCCTAACGGTGGCACAGCATTCTACTGAGTGGCTGTGCCATGATTTGTTGTGTCCCCTGCTACTGGGCTGTTTAGTTTCTTTTCAGCCTTACAATACGGCTAATGCTACAACAAACAACTTTCTAGACCCACCTTTGTGAATGGAGAGGTATAGTTCTAAGAGACATTAGAAGGGGAATTGCTGAATCAAAAGATATGTGCATTTTACATCTTTGATAGATATTGGCCATCGGTTCTTTGAAATGCCCCCAGGTATTGATTACAGGTAAAGTCTGGCAATTTCTTTAAGTAAGAATCCCTGACGGAGAGCCCTGTTAACTCCCTGTGAGGCTCCTCTGGGCACCGAAAGCACGAGTTCCTCCTCTGTTGGCTTCCAGAGACATTTGCTTTAAGACAGCATTCTCTCCTAGAACTTTGGAAACAAATATTAGGATATAAATTAAAACACCTAGGGTAGCTCAAAGAGGAGTTGCTGTGCACTGCCCTGCCTCACCAGAAGCCAGATGCTTCTCTCATTGACACTGAGAGAAGGTGAGGAAACACTAGGCTTACGATCCACATGGAAACTGCGGCCTAGAGAGGTTGTCTCAAATCAGCAGAGAATGTGCCCCCCAGCCCCCTGGTTCCCCCAGGGCCTCGTCTCTCTACTCACTAAGGCTGAGTTCCACGTGCCACTTGTCACCATGCTTGCGCAAACACTGGGCCAGTGCCACCATTTCCTAACTTGCAGGAACGTGGCAAAGATTAAAGGGGTCAGCAGTCCTAAAGTGCTTACGACAGGGTCTGACCCATAGTGAGGCCCAGCAGGAGTTCGCCACCATCTTCGTGCCACCTGCAAAATATTTCTCTGATCCCCCACTCCCTATAAAAGTCAGGAAAATGAAGTCTGGTTCACATATATATTTACCCAGTCGCTGTGGGCATACATGTGAGACCCCTCTTTGTACCTGTCAGAGCCAAAAATCTAGAGTTTTGTATGAAATCTCTTGATTTTTAAGTGTCGTCCTACGTCTTTAACAAACTTTTTGGGAGCTCAGGGAAGCGTGTTTTCAGGAAGGCCAGCACGGAGAGTTCCGTATTTTGGTGTTGTGGAAGTTTCCAGCTTCAGGATAATGTTGGTAGGGAATGACTGAAGAGGCAAGTCAGAGCCTGATGAAGTAAGGGTCATGCTGTGAGGAATTCTGGGAAGAGCATTGCAAAGATGTGAGGTCAAATGCATTCTCCCTCCCAGACCCTCTCCAGTTCCAGGTGGCAGGGTTTTACATAAGGGGCAGGTTGGACAGGGGATCTCTCCCTCGCTTACAACATTCTCCCTTCTTCCATTTCTCACCCGCAGTCCCTAGATTACTGAGGACAAGGCTGGACCTAAGGGGGCCACCTCGGCCATCCTCCCCATCTTGAAGCTCTTACAGTGCAGGGCGGGGGAAAGGCAAACTCCTCTGGAGAGGCATCAGCCTCCCTCTACAAGGCTCCCCACTCCTGGAGGGAACGACCTTACGAGAACATAAGGGGAGCCTGAGTTGTGTCTCCCCACCCTCCTCACCAGCAGGAGTGAACAAAGGAAGCCCACCTTTTCTCCTCCAAGCAGCGTCTGCTGTCATTGCCACCAATACACAGAAGGGTGAAAAGTATGAATACAGATTACGGCAATGACTTTCAAACGTTTCCACCACTGCACACAATAGGAGCATGGAGCTACCTTTTACATCACTGCTTGTAAAAGGAAATACAGACAAGTGAAGTTTTGCAAAATAACACATAACTACAGACTATGTGCCATACACGAATATTCTCTATTCCACTCTCCCACCATTTTTTTCAATTACAGTCTGTGACCCCTTACATCAATTTCAAAACCCTCTAATGGTTTGCTAACCAAGTGTGAAAAACACCTGATCATAAGCTGGAGTCCGTAAAACTGGTATTTCCCAAAGACTCTCTTGTATTTCACACATATGAATAATATCTCTGCCTACCACCACTAGTAAACATGATGACCGTAGGAGAAATGTGGGGAGATAGTTTTTCTAGTTCTCATCTTGTTCTTACAGTCAGCTTCCATTTGGAAAGTTATCACTTTTCAAGGGATACTGATTTTTAACTTATGGGAATATTCAGTTTTCTTCCAAAATAAATTGATATAAGTGAAAATATTGAGTCAATAATAGTACAGGAAATATTCAGGTATGTCAAAAATCACAAATATGTTCCTTGCGTTCTAAAGGGTAGGAAATATTATCTTACATTCCATAATGAAATAACACGAAACACACTTTCCCTAACATCAGATCTGCTTTTTCAGAGTGTTACTAGTTATTCCCAGGGAATTTAGATGATATGACATTGCATTATATTACATTTGGTACTTCCCTAGCAGCCTCTTAAAACCAAGCCAGTGCTTTTTCCAAATGCTTTTTGGGCAGTTTTGAGTTCAGCATCCATTTGCAAAGTGACTCATGTGGTTCTTGAGAAGCAGGAGCTCGCCTTTCCTTGTTCAGATCATCACGTGGTCTTTCTTTCTCTGTCAGGCATTCAAGTTAATTATTTCCTGTTTCTCTGGGTCTGTTCCTAATCCCCTTCCCAGGTCCCTCTACCTTCCCCTCCACAACTACAGGCTCAGCCACCAGCGGGCAGCTCTGCCGTAAACCCATCTTTGTCTCTCCACTTGCCCTAGAAAACCCTCTAACAAGAGCCTTGGAATTTACCAGAGGGTAGCAATCTCAGAGCAAAAGTACGTCATTACTGTAGAACCAGAAGTTACTTTTACTTTAGTTCTCTTCTTTTTAGTATCGTTCTCAGTAACTTGCTGACCTTTTGTTCTTTTAGTCCCTGCCTGCTAAGGTACTGCATGAGCCAGTCTGCCCACTGCTGTTTTCTTTGTGCCCGCCTGGAATCTCTGGCATCAGTTACACTGGCACTCCTCTCAGGATTCCCATGTTGGGCTTACACTCCTAGCAAACTTGATCTGTTGCTCGTGTAACACTGTTTCTGCTGCTGCCCCATCCCTTCCCATCAAGGCCAGAATCTGCCCTCCTCCTAACGGTCTTTAACAGTTCAGGGTCCCCGACGGAGCTGAGCTGCACCCATAGAAGCTTCATGCTTGGAAGCCACTTCACACTTAATGGTCTTTGCTTCCTAATCCCCACCTGCATTCCCAGAAATCTTCTCAAGCTTGACTTTTATGGTCATCTAGCCTTAATTTCTCCAAACTCGTCAACCAATCCTGGCTGAATTTTTTCCTGAAGTCTCTAATTCAGTCTTGTCTACTTTTCTCATCACCCTCTCCCCCAGCCCCACCCCACTTCTATTCTCACATGCAAACCCCTGAGCTCTTTACCATCTCTCACCAGGTAGACAGCTCCTGACTGTCTATTTCTGGCCCAGGACATGAACCTTACATGAATCGTGTGTGCACATGTGACCTAGGTACACATTCAATGCGGGGAGAAGGCGTATAAACACAAAAAAGACCACCCAATGCTATTTGTGGGGGGAAAGAGCCCGAGATGCTCCCAGCAGTTCTAGTTAGTATGTTCAACATATTTCACCCTGCAACCAAATCTGTATCATTTTCAAACACAGCTTAAACAAATAAGAGCATTGATGCTTATTGAGGATTTAGAGAACTACTTCCCTGTTAAGAAGAGATTTTTAAAATTGTGTTTTCATTATGACTCCATCTCCATTTATTGATCAAGGGATTTCTTGCCTCACTTAACTCCATAATCTGTTGCTCAGATTAAGAAAATGTGAAAACTATTGTTTGGTAGCATGAGTACAGACTTTAAAGGGATACCTTGGAGACCAGATGATTCAAATACTATAACCCAAGAAAAGCAACTGATCGATCATGTAGAATGTTGTTTTTTATGCATCGCTCTTCCTTATGGACCGAGCATGCAGTGAAAAGAATCAGATTAAATGTTTAGTAGATGTGCCATTACAGAAGCAAGAATTTACTAGTGTCAAAACACCCAAAAGAAAGCACTAAGACAAGACAGAAAATAATACATGTAAAAAGCCCCAAATAGACAAATGTGTAAATCATTATTCATTCAACACATTTCAAGCATCTACTATATTCTGTTAGGTAAAGAATGATGCTAGGTACAACTTCTCACTTATTAGCAGAAAAATGCCCCTTATTTTAGTATTTTCTTTCTTGTATTACCACTATCTAGTATATAGCTGTGTATATATGCTTTTTTGGATGTATGAGAGATCTGTACATTCACTGTTTATCTTTTTTAAGATTTTATTTATTTGACAGAGAGAGGGACAGCAAAAGAGGGAATACAAGGAGGGGGAGTGGGAGAGGGAGAAGCAGCTTTCCCAGCAAGCAGGGAGCCCGATGTGAAAGGCAGACGCTTAAGGACTGAGCTGCCCAGATGCCCCTCACTGTTTATCTTTTACCTTATACTTTGCAACCTTGTGGGCTGCTTTTATTCTTCATTAATTCTTCCTCCAAAGGGCTGACTAGGAAGGAAAAGAGGTGAACTTCAGGTCAGTTAGCCTGGCTTAGCTACAGAAGCAGTCTAATCTCAGTACAATAAACTTAATTTATTTTTTTAAAAAGATTTCATTTATTTATTTGACAGACAGAAAACACAAGTAGGGGAAGCAGCAGGCAGAGGGAGAGGGAGAAGCAGGTTCCCCACTGAGCAAGGAGCCCTATGTGGGGTTTGATTCTAGGACCCTGGGATCATGACCTGAGCCAAAAGCAGTCACCTAACAACTGAGCTACCTACCCATGCACCCCTCAGTACAATGAACTTTAGAGATGTGTCTAAATTCTTTTGTGTCATTTAAGATTTTGTTCCACCCAAACGATTGAACAGGTCTGACAAACCTTGGACATACGTAAGATTGATATTTTGATTAATAGTTATTCCATATATGAGATATATGCATATGTGCTGTGTATATAACAATCAATATATTACATACAATATATTATGTCTGCATATATTCTATGTCATACAGTATCTGATGTATCTCTGTAAGATTTAAGTCTAAGAATATGTCTAAAGAGCAAAAAAAGGGAACACTAATTTGTTCGGTACTTACCACGTGAGAGACTCCGAACTGTTAAGTTTATACTGCTTATCTTTTTTATAGTTTACAATTTCCCGGAAAAATAGAATGGCATTTTACAGATGTGGAAACTGAGGCTCAGAGATATTCTGACCAGTCTCAGTTTGTAAGGAAAACCCTGGCTGACAACCTGCAACACACACACCCTTTACAAAGAAGGACTGGAGAGTGCTGTCAGCTTTTAGTAATCTATGCTGTCCACACTTAACATGGGTAATTGAAAGCTGACCCTTTGTTCCTTTCAAAAATCTCTAAGGAATCTGGCTGCAGAGGCTCCATGGATAACTCATTTCAACAGCTGAGAAACAAAATGCTTCTGTGGAATAAAAACAGCCTTTATTTTGGTGTGTGTGTGTTGGGGGGGGGGGGTCTTTCCTAAAAAAAGAGAAAAAACATCCACAACACTTAACAAGAACTCTCACAGAACGGACAAGTCTTCAGATTGGACAGTGCACCATTACCAAGGAAATGGTGACAGCATTTGGGCACTCTGGCCTAATCTGTTAAAAAGACGATGTAATGAACAGCTGGAGATTTCTGAGGCACAACTGTATGACACGGGAAGCCCAACTGCTGGCCACCCTCACTGAGGGCAGCTGCTGGGCTCGGGTTTGCTTCTGCAAATCTCGTCCCTCACCCTCGACCAGGCGGCTGTCGCCAGCTGCCGCAGAGCCCGCAGCGGCCCGCGCCTGTCCGCCCCCGCGTGCCTGCTGAGGCCGAAGCGGCCCGGATGCAACTGTGCGCTCCCCCCACCCCAACTGCGCACGTGACGGGGGGGGCAGTTTTCGTACCTCCCTCCCCTTTCTCGAAACCCCGCCTTCTCCTAAGCGGCTGCGGCTTTCTATTGCTCCACTACTGAAATGACCGCCTTGTCAACCAGTCAGAGTGCGACCCTTCAAGTAAGGCCCGCCCCCTGTTGGTCCTCAGGTTCCTTCCCGCTCACACAGGAGTCACTTCCGAAGAGAGAGAACCGCCATGAAGAGAGAAGGGGGTGCCGCCCAACTCTGCTCCGACAGCCTCCCCGAGTCCCAGCAGCAAGACGGCAACCACGCACCCAACTTCTCCAGCCACAGCTCATGCCGCCGTCGCCAGCGGCGCCGACATGACAAGGCGCTGCATGCCCGCTAGGCCAGGTTTCCCCTCATCCCCAGCCCCGGGGTCGTCGCCCCCGCGCTGCCATCTGAGACCCGGTAGTACCGCCCCTGCTGCAGCGGGAAAGAGAACAAAGAGTCCTGGGGACAGGTACCGTGCAGAGGGCTGGAGAAGGGGCCGGGTCGCGGGGGCAAGGGTATGAGGGAGGACTGCGGACGCCCGCTCTTTCAGTTCCCGCCATCCTCCGCGAGCTCAGGCCTCGGCGTTCCGGGGCCTGGCAAACCCCTGCCCCGCCTCCGCGCGGGGGCTTCTGGGACTTCGAGTTTCCTTTTCTGTAGTTGGGACGCAGTTCTCCGTCTAGTGACCACAGCCTGGGTGGCTACGGAGAACCCGCCTTAGGTAGACCGTGATTTTTGTCCTTCACGATAGCTGGACCCGGGGCCCTACCTGCTTAGTGCATATTTAGGTGTTTTTTTTGTACGTTGCAGTTCTACTGATCGTAGTAGTTTAACAGTATAAATCTTTTCTAAATTGTGGGTGAAATTATGTACGATGTGACGAGGGAAACCCTTCCACGAATTACTTTATAGTCCAGTGTGCACGATGATTGATACTTATAACATGCAGATTTGGAATGTGATATGTTTTTTTTCCTTCAGTAACTTTCCGCCTCTCTAAGAGGCTAGGTTTTTTGTGAAGATTTTGTGGGAGCTATGTAATAAGATGGGGAGTTTTGACATCCTCTGACAATAAAACATGTTTAAATTCTCTACGCACTTGGTACTGTCTTTTTTATTTTAAGTTTTAAAAAGCTTAAATTTATCTTCTAATGTTGTGCTCCAGGTCCACAATCCCTTATCTCAATTGTGAAAGCCAAAATGCTATGAAAATCAAAAGTTTTCAGTAAGTTTGGCACCACCTCTGACTTGGCAGCCAGACCTGACTAGAATTAATGGACGGCTGTATATGGGCTTTATCGCATTAACTGGGAGTATTTGTAAGCGATAATGGAGAAATGCTCGTGTGTTTGCTTTTGGGGTGCAGTATCAGACCCCACTGGGGGCTTTATGTAATGCATCCAAGTTACCCCCTTTCTAAAATCCAGTAACTTCAAATTTCAAAAACACATTTGACCCCAAAAGTTTCAGATAAGGGCTTGTGAGCTGTTAAAAAATTTTTAAAGGTAGTTATAAATAACTAATGCCCATTTCTGTGCATATGAAATTAGATAACGGTTCCTACTTGAAAGTTACATTCATGGTTATTTTACAGATTCCTTGTATGTTTTACCCAAACCCATTTTTCCCTCTGGTGTATTACTCGAAAAGGAGCCTGGGATCTAATATTTTAGGAAAGATGTAATGTTAACTTAGTAATTAATGTAAAGGCATATATAGTATTGTTTCAAATTAGCTGCTGCTTAATCCTTTCTCATCTCTTTCCTCGACCAGTAACGGACGGCATCATCCTTTCCCGATTTGCAGAACCTCTGGCATTTCTTCGTTTATTCTCCTGCGGAATTAATTTTTTATTTTTTATGAAAGCAAATGCATAAATTCTTCTTTAGTCTGTCACTCATATTCATTTCATAACAGTTAGCTTTTCGTCAACATTTCACAAACGTTGTGGACTTTCAGCAAACCATTAAAGAAGGATGTTGGTCTTCTAATGTGACCTGTGAAGCATACAAGGGACATGGATTGTTCAAGTTTTCTCTGAGCATTCCAACCTCATAGTGAATAAATGTTTAGGAAAACTGGTAGTGTATTGCTTCTCTTTCAGTAAAATGAATACATTTTAGCAGAATTTTGCCAGGAAGTTAATTTTTTGCTCTATATAGGATGGCATTCCTCTTTATGCAGCTGACAAATAACTCTAAATACATCAATCCAAATACAAATTCTGGTAATAATGGTTCACTTTGTGTTACCGTGCAGAAAGGTGCAGAAATCCTTAAAAGTTAAAACAATTTGGTTTTGGTAATTGTTCACATTCTTCCTTTTCTCTTGTGCTTTCCTCAGTGTGTTATTTTTGTTATTTTGTTAATATCCTAAGAATTTTTAGGTAAAAGACAAGATTTTGGAACATTAATTGTGATGACTCATTCTAATTTCTGCTGTTACGTAGATTAACCTCTTACATTTTAGTATACAAAGAAGGTACTATCAGCTTGGCGTTTGATCCTTTCTGCCTTTTGGTCAGCATGCCCTTCAACTCAGCTCCCTCCCCATCTGGGCCCAATAACTGATACTGCCATGCTACCATCTACTCTTGTTATGAGTCTTTTCAGGTTTTACTCAGTTTTTATAATTTCCATTATTCATTCAGCAAACATCTATTGAGCATTATTTGGTACCAGTCACCGGAGATACCAAGCAATAGGATCAGATCCCCTCATGGAGCAGTAAACTTTTCTTAGGAAGCACACTGTCAATTCCCTGGATCCATACTCCAACAATCTTACATTTTAGTACAATAGATTGTATAAACCTCAGTTGTGCATTTATAAGGTTGCTCCTAAAGGAAATGGTAAATTATATTGAAAATGGAAGTTTTTTATAATCAGCTTAGCAAAGCATTATTGCTATTGTCAGAACTTGATTAAACCAGGTAATGAGATCCAATCTATATTCTATAAATCTAGTATTCTCCCCTTAATCTGAATTATTGAGGTTTTAATGTTTGCTTATGTGATACTATATTAGTTATGCTTTTATTTTCAGGAAGCAGTCAATTATAGATTTCTTCAAACCAGCTTCAAAACAAGGTATGTATACTATTGATGCATTTTTTTACAGGATCTTTCGAAGAGGGAGATGGATTCAATTTTTAAATTTCTCTAAGCTCTTACTTGATTAAGCAGAATGTTCAAATTGAAAAAAAAAATGAAGATGCAGCGTTTTTAACAAACATAAGTTCTAAACATCATGAAGAAACTTTTTGCTGTTGTTCTTTCTTACACTTAAAATATTCCAGTCAATAATGTTCATATTGTATAGTATTTTAACTTTCTAATACAGTAAAATTTTATAAATAGAGCCATGTGAGTTTACAAGATGTAGTAAAAGGGAGCATTATGAAGTAAGGTTATTAAGTAAACCATGTTTTAATCCCCCCATAAAATGTGTGTCATCATCTAAATATTGATTTGAAAATTTTTGTGATGACTTAGTATTTTTATTTATATAATTGTACAAAATGTAATAGTTTGTGTTATTTTTAATAACATGCAATTTGTGTTTTAATTGACTATTTAGACAGACATATGTTGGATTCTGCACAAAAATCACACATCAAATATGGAGGAAGTGGATTGTCCATCACTGGGACAGAGCAGTTTGAAAGGAAACTATCTTCACCAAAAAAATCTAAACCCAAAAGGATGCCATCAGAAAAGAGCACTATTTTAGAGACTTTAATGAAAGGTGTTAAAGAGCACCATAAAGATCGTGGTATGCATGAGTCACGTCGGCCCTGTGTGTCAATAGCCACCAAATATCCAAAGGCAGTTACAAAAGTCTTTGTTCCTCCATACTGCTTGTCAAAGGAGATGAAGGCATTGAAGAAAAAACATCGATCTCCAGAGAGGAGGAAGTCACTGTTCATTCACGAAAATAGCAGGGAGAAGAATGATAGAGATCGAGACAAGACCAATACAGATTCCAAAAAGCAGGCCACAGTGACAGAAACTGACATCTTCAAGAACAGCTCTAGGAGTCTTAGCAGCAGGAGCAGTCTATCCAGGCACCACCCAGGAGAAAGTCCACTGGGGGCTAAATTCCAGTTGTCACTAGCTTCTTATTGCAGAGAAAGAGAACTAAAGAAGTTGAGAAGGGAGCAAATGGAGCAGAGAATCAACTCAGAAAATTCTTTCTCAGAAGCAAGCAACCTTTCCTTAAAATCTTCTAGTATAGAAAGAAAATGTAAATCAAGGCAGGAACAAAGTAAACAGAATGACGTCACACCTGGAAAGAGCAATCTTTCAAACCTGGTATGTGTAATAATTACTGAGTCAGCTTGGCTACTACTTTAATTTAGCATGCTAAATCTAAAAATGTTTAATAACTGTTAACATCATATTGGTATCTTTTGTTAAGGAAATACTGATACACAGTTTGTTAAAACCTAATTTCCTTATGTTTCCTCCGACTGTCCATAGAACTTAGTAGTGTTTCTTACTCTTAATTTTTTCAGACCATGAACAAAGACCTTTCTTAAGAAAGTAAGCGTTCTTTTTTTAGGCAAGTACCATCATTTTTAAATTAGGCTGTGCTGAAGGGAGATACTTAAGGAATGGAAAATCTGAAACAGGAGGAAATCTTTTAGAACAGTGGTTCTCAAAATGTGGTCCCTAGACTAACCACATCAGCATCACCTGGGAACTTAGAAATGCAAAATCTCGGGCTCCACCCGAGACTGACTGAACCAGAAATTGGAGATAAGACCAGCAATCTGGAATTAAAGCTTCCAGATGATTCTGATGTACTTTAAAGTTTGAGAATCACTGGTTTAGATTATATGTAAGTCCTAAATAATTTTGAGAATGAGTCTTAGACAACTTAGATGATAATACTTAGAAAGCTATGCAAATACATATTAACTTCATCATATTCTCCCTTGAGAATAGACCAAACCTAGATAAACAAAAGCTGATCCTCTCCCCTAGAAAGATAAGTACTCCGTTTCAGAGAACTTCTCTACATATAGAGCCAATAAAGGAAGTTCAGATGTCAAGAAAGGGCTGTGTTGATACAGTGCTACAAGATTTTAAAACCAGATAGACCAAAACAGTAAACCAAACTGACATTTTAGGAGGGAATGGAGAGTGTTGCCATGCATATTGCTAGAAAATGTATTTGTAAACTCTGTGGTTGATTTGCAAGGAGTTTGGTGTCTTTACCAATGAGATTTGCTAATAATCATTATTAACATTTGGTCCATTCTTTTTTTTTTTTTTTTTCTTAAGATTTTATTTATTTGACAGAGTTCACAAGTAGGCAGAGAGGCGGGCAGAGAGTGGGGGGGGGGGGCAGGCTCCCTGCTAAGCAGAGAGCCTGATGTGGTGCCCCATCCCAGGATGCTGGGCTCATGATCTGAGCTGAAGGCAGAGGCTTTAACCCACTGAGCCACCCAGGTACCCCACATTTGGTCCATTCTTAGAAGATTGCAGTGTTTGATTGTACATCAGTATTTGAACTGAAATATTGAAGAGTTCATTATGTCCATTATTTTTAGAGATTTTATTTATTTGAGAGAGAGAATATAAGCAGGGTGAGGGGGCTAGGCAGACTCCCATCTCAGGGGGGAGCCTGATGCAGGGCTCCATTCCAGGACCTTGAGATCTTGACCTGAGCCAAAGTCAGAGGCTTAACTAACTCAGCCACCAAGACGCTCCTGAGTTATTTTCCTTAATTGGCAAGTATTAGGCTTACTATTTCTTTATCAGAATGATACAGGGTTTTAATACTAATCCTGAGTTAATACAAAGCTCTAAATTTGCCTTATGAAAACTGGCTTTTATTTTTATGACATTTTTACATTTTTATCATACAAATGTCCTTCATTTTTGTAAAAGTTAAGAGTTTAAAGTGTCTTTTTAAAATTTTTTTATTTACTAGAGAGCACAAGCACAGAGAGGGGCAGAGGAAGAGGGAGAAGCAGATTCCCCACTGAGCAGGGAGCCCCATGTGGGACTCGATCTCAGGACCCTGGAATCACCACCTGAGCTGAAGGCAGCTGCTTAACCAACTGAGCCACCCAGGCGCCCCTAAAATGTCTTATTATAAAAGTTTGAATTTACCTCCAAATAAAAGTACTCAATTTATTTATTTTGGTCTAGAAATCCGTGTTTAAATGTTACAAAGAAAAGTTCACATCCGTTACTGGTCCCAATTCCTAATTAATTTTTTCTCATTTTGCTAATAGGAAAATGGACATTTCTCAAGGAAAAGATCCTCTTCTGATTCATGGGAACCCGCTTCAGGTAGAATCAAAATTAATTTATTAATCTTTATATAAAACTGTATCTCAGTGGCATTTTTATAAAGCAGATTTGTTTAAATACACAATTTCCTTCCTAGAGGGAAATTGCAAATGTCTGAGATTAGTTAAGAGTTTGGTTAAATTATATTTAAAAAGACTAGTCCCTGAATTAGTATGCATAACCTGTGGTTTTTCTTTACCTTTTTGCCTCTTTCAAGAGTTCCTAGCAGCATGTTTCTCATTTTGGTATTCCATGTTCTGCTCCTGAATCTTGGCTATAGTAAGAAGCATAATCTTATTGGAACTGTGGACTAAGATCTTGGTATTATAGATGCCTTGTATAAGGTTAAAACTGTTACCATCGTTCACAACAACATCCAAATATTTCTAATATTTCAAGTACAAAGATAAACTTTTTAATATGAAATTTCAAGGACACCTACATATATTAATTTGTACTTTTACTATCTATTAGTTGAGGAAATACATAGTAATAAATAGCTACTGTTAATTCAGTAATAATTCTTAAAGTATCTTTATCTTTTCTTAACTAGAAAATAGAACAGTGTAAAAGTCAAACATTGCAGAAATTTGTAATACAAAAAATGAAAGACTTCCAGAAATAACAACTGTTAATAATCTGGTGTAATAGATTTTTTTCTGCCATGATTGCAGACTTTGAAAAATGGATTTTACAAATTCCCATGCTGAGTAAGATAACAGTGAACATAACAATAATAGCTAACATTTACTGAACAGTTACTGTGTGCCATGCCCTGGTCTGTGTGCTTTTAATTCATTTGATCTTCACATCCTCATAAAATCATTAAGAAAAAAGAGAGGTACAGAGAGAGACAGATGTGACTCCTTGTTCTTCAGGTTTCATGTAAAACTGTATTTTTTATATATTTTAGAGGTGTATTGCATTTTGAGCAGGTAATCTCAAGTGTTAATATCAATTTTTAGCCAGGACAGAAACCATAGTTTACCATCGTAAAGAGAGCTTCTAGATACAGGAATGAATTTGAAGTTTTATAAATTTTTTATTTAATTTTTACAGTGTTGATTTTAGTGATTAAATTTTCATTGAATTTTGACATTATGAAGTACAAGAACAATAATTTCTCAGCCATGAGATTATTCTGTACTCACTATATTACACATTTATAGTAAAAAGTGATCAATTTGCAGTGAGGTGAATGGAAGAACAAAATATTTTTAGTGTAAAATATTTTGCTCTTCCCAGTATAAAGGGGTGCTAGTGGTGGTGTTGCCACCAAGCTCTTCAGCTCGCTTTTTCTTTCTCTAGTAATGACTAAGATAAAAATTCTATTCAGTTCATAGATTTGCAGATTTCGTCAGTGGTGACTGTAATGTAGTTTCATTTATACAGTTCCACATACTGCAGTTTTTGAACAGTACTTGAAAAAGATGCTTTCTGGGCACCTGGATGGCTCAGTCAGTTAAGCATCTGCCTTCGGCTCAAGTCATGATCCTGGAGTGCCAGGATCAAGTCTGCACCGGGCTCCGTGCTTAGTGGGGAGTCGGCTTCTCCCCGGACCCTCCCCTTCCTCGTGCTTTCTCTCTCTCAAATAAATAAAACCTTTTTAAAAAAAAAAAAAGACGCTTTCTTCATGTTTTCATAAGTAGATTTAAGAACCCTCTTATTTATATTTTATTTATAACCTTGATTTATGGTTTTTTTCTAGTATTTTGCATGTTTCATAATCATTTTAACTTATGGTATTGTACTTTTTAATAAATACACATTTATGCTGCATTTCACTGTCAACAGAATATAAAGAACATAAGGGACTTTTTCACTAGATAACCTGAAGAATGCTTATCTTTATCTGATAGCGAATAGATCTTAATAATCCAAATATACTGTCTTGTTCATATTTCTGCTATTATACTTCTCAGTTGTGATGTACATAATAACACACAAGTTAGATTTTAGGAATGTTGATAAAATCCTTTAGCTCTTTAGTCTTCTAGAATCCTGTCCTTGGGCTGCATTCTGAGGTCTAAATTAATCCATCCCTTGTTTATTCTATAATTTATTAGTAACCAATCCCCTATTCATGAACAGTTGTATTTTTACTTTTTTTCTGTTTACAAATTCAGTCTGTCTTGTCTGTTTTATTTATTTTTTTTTAAGATTTTATTTATTTATTTGATAGAGATCACAAGTAGGCAGAGAGGCAAGCAGAGAGAAGGGGGGAAGCAGGCTCCCTGCTGAGCAGAGAGCCCAATGTGGGGCTCCATCCCAGGACCCGGAGATCATGACCTGAGACGAAGGCAGAGGCTTAACCCACTGAGCCACCCAGTCACCCCTATTTGTTTTGTATATTAACAGATATTTGAAATGTCCTTAAACAGTCTGCAGTTTGTACAAGCAGTGCAAAAAGTATCATGCAGTAAACCCACAGCTTTAGAGAGCTTGCAAAAGGGAAGCTTACTTACAGTACCAGTTCAACCTCCTCTAATTCCAGACGTCAGAAGCTTTTAGTAAGGTGATTTTTCCTAAACTTTGTTCATAAACAGTTTTTCTCTCCTTCTGTTCCAGAATTGAAGACCTGAACAAATCAGAAATTCCTAAACAAATCAGAAATTTCTCATTTCTAGCTATATATAAATTAACTTCTCTAGGAAATGGAACAGAACTCAAGCTGGCAGCTCTGTAGCTATCTTTTTTGAAATCCCAAACTTAAAATAATCAGTGTAAATCGACCCCAAGTCTTTTTCTTAGTTAGTTGCTTTCTCATCATAATGAACCCTTGTCCTTTTTTTACAAGACATTTAACCCCAGCAAAGTGAGTGGATATAGAATGATTTCTTCAGGTAAAAGAAGCTACCTGTAGAAAAATGGAGATAGGGCGCCTGGGTGTTTCAGAGTTGGTTAATAAGCCTCTGCCTTTGGCTCAGGTCATGATCTCAGGGTTCTGGGATCGAGTCCTGCATTGGGCTCTCTGTTCAGCAGTGAGCCTGCTTTCCCTCTCTCTCTGCCTGTCTCTCTGCCTACTTTGATCTCTCTCTGTCTGTCAAGTAAGTAAATAAAATCTTTAAAAAGAAAAAAAGAAAAATGGAGATAGAGACATTTGTTTATTGATTTTTTTAATGTTTATAAATGGAATTTTTCAGATTATATACTGATCAAGCTATAAAAAGTTTCTTACCTCTTGAGTTATTTTGTCGTTGTCTTAATCAAATTGTTGAGGATTTGAGGACATATGCCCTTATGCAGAGAGAAAATTGATTTGGGGAATACTGTTTATATAAATAGTAATCTTTAATGATTAATGGGTTTTAATTAATGATAACGTCCCATTTTTAAACACATTAAGAAACATTTTAAACCTGGTTAACTCAAATAAATGTGGTTTATTAAAGTTCTCTTGGATGGACCCCCTAAACCTAGGTAGCTTAAAACAGTGGAAATATATTTTCTCATGGTTCTAGAAGCTAGAAGTCCAAAATTAAGGTTATCAGCAGAGCAATTCAAGGAGGGAATCCTTCCTTGCCTCTTCTAGCTTTTGGTGTTTGCCTACAATTCTTGGCATTCTTTGACTTTTAGATACATCACTCCTGTCATATGTCACATGGTATCTTTTCCCTGCATGTGTGGTTGGGGTTTTCTTTGTTTTTTTGTTTGTTTTTTTTTTTTTAAGATTTTTTAAATTTATATTTGAGAGAGAACATACAAGTGGGTGGGGGGCAGATGGAGAGAGAGAAGCAGATTTCCCACTGAGCAAGGACCCCAACTTGGGGCTCAATTCCAGGACCCTGAGATGTTGACCTGGGCTGAAGGCAGACGTTTAACCAACTAAGCCACTCAGGCACCCCTTCCCTGTGTGTTTCCACTTCATCTTCCCTCTTCAGTTCTATCTCCATGTCCAAATTTACCCTTTTGAAGGAAGCCAAAGAGGAAGGTACTTAGGTTCAACTAAAATGCCAGCCTGCTCCACTCAGAGAAGTATGTTTTGTGAGAACCAATGGAAAGGAGCTTGGGTTGCTGTAGTACATTCCCTGTAAATTCATGACATGATAGTGTGAAAAAGATAAAAGACTTCAAGACTGCAAATTTCGCCTTCTTCTAAGGACACCAGTCATAACTGGATTAGGACCCACCTTAATGACTTTTATTTTAACTTAACTACCCCTGTAAAGACCTTATTTCTTATTAAAGTCACATTGTGAGATCCTGGGAGTTAAGACTTCAACATATCACCTTTTTATTTATTTATTTTGTAAGATTTTATTTATTTGACAGAAAGACACAGTGAGAGAGGGAACATAAGCAGGGGAGTGGGAGAGGGAGAAGCAGGCTTCCGGCCGAGCAGGAAGCCTGATGTGGGACTTGATCTTAGGACCCTGGGATCATGACCTGAGCTGAAGGCAGATGCTTAACAACTGAGTCATCCAGGCGCCCCTCAATATATCGTCTTGGGAGCCACAATTCCACCACAACTCATAACATAGCTAATGACTAGAAGGATACACAGGAAGGAATAAACAATTAAACACTGGGGAGAAAGACTTGGGTAGATTTTTATTTTAATTGAGAAAATATGTTTGCCTTCAGCTAGTTATCATATATATTTTTTAAGATGCTATAAATTTAGATTAGAAGTATTACATTTCTGGAATCAGATAGTCCTTGATCTAAGAAAGAATATATCAACTTTGAGGGAATTACCTTCCATGATAATAGATATGCAGCTTTTGTGTTTCAGGGAGCAATACCTTGAATTTTGTTTGGGTAGTAAACTTCTAATAGCTTTAGAATGAAAATGGGCATTGTCATTAGCTTTAAATTTGGACACCAGTATTTTATTAGTTAATAAATAAATAATAGTACTAACTTTTTTTCCTTATGCCACATATATTGAATGATCTCAGCCTAAACTTTTACAATTTAAGCATTTTGTCAGAGTATTCTAGACACTCACTAAACTTTACTACGATAGGAAAATTTACTATTCACTAATCTGGCAAAAATTAAATTTTAGCAGGATCTAAGCAGAATAAGTTCCCTGACAAAAGAAAAAGGAACTCTATGGACTCAGATCTGAAAAGCACAAGAGAATCTATAATGCCAAAAGTAAAGGAGTCCTTCCTTGAGAAGCGTCCTGACGGACCACATCAGAGAGAGAAGTTTATAAAACATATTGCACTGAAGACGCCCGGGGATGTATTGCGCTTGGAAGATATATCCAAGGAACCCAGTGAAGAAATTGATCGCTCCTCTGGAGGCTTGGCACCTTCAAATTCCGGCCACCATTCTTCCAGGAATAGTGACCAAATCCGTGTGGCAAGTACCAAAGAGACTAAGATTCAGAAACCCCACATATCTTTACCTCAGGAAAAGTCTGCAGTTAAAAAAGCTAGCAACCTTCAGAAAAATAAAACTGCTAGCTCTCTGGCATCAAAGGAGACAAAACTTCTACCTTTACTTTCCCATGTTCCAAGTGCTGGTTCCTCCCGGGTACCATTAAATACTAAAAATTGCACTCTTCCAGTTCCTAAAAAAGAAAAAGAGCGTTCCTCATCTAAAGAATGTTCTGGGCATTCTGCAGAGTCCTCCAGACACAAGGAACACAAAACAAAGACTGATAAAGCTGATTCTAATGTATCTTCAGGGAAAATTTCTGGGGGATCTTTGCGTTCAGAATATGGCACTACTACAAAGTCTCCCCCTCCTGCTTTGGAAGTTGTGCCAGTGCTATGTACCCCAAGCCCTACAGCACCTTCAGATAAAGCCCCTTCAGATAAAGAGAGTTCAGGAAATTCCAATGCAGGTAGCAATGCACTGAAAAGAAAACTAAGGGGTGATTTTGATAGTGATGAAGAAAGTTTAGGTTACAACCTAGACAGTGATGAGGAAGAGGAAACATTAAAATCACTGGAAGAAATAATGGCTTTGAACTTCAATCAGACTCCTGCAACTACAGGAAAGCCTCCTGCTTTTTCCAAGGGGCTTAGATCTCAGTCATCAGACTATACAGTAAGTAGTTCTGTGACATTTATCTTTACCTGAAGAGGGAAAATTGGATTGATGAGTGAAAGAGGGATAAATTGCTAGAACTGTTTAAAAACTTAGTATCTGTTATGATTCGTAATTGGACTGCAACTGGTATAGTTCTTGTTTAGTTAATGGGTTTCCCATATCTTTAGTTTTATTACTGTAAATCAGTGGTCTCCAAACTTTTTTGATCACAAACACTTCTATTAGTAAAAAAAATTTTAAGCATGTATTCCAATATATATGTATACTTATAGATTATATACATGTGCCACTATACTACTGTGTACTTTCTAAAGCATATGCAAAAACAGAATTTAAAAGGAAGAAGAAAAAAGTATTTTCCTATAGAAGTTATATAGAAGTTACTATAGACTAAGTTCTACTGGAGTTTCTATAGAAGTTCCATATAAATAGAAGTTCTATTATTTTCTTCCTGCACCCCAATGGATCACCTTGCACACCCCCTGCTTTGGAGACCACTGCTGTAAATGAAGGTAGAGTGTAGAAATGTTGTTAATTGTGGTGTGCAATTTTATTTATAAAATGCTTCATTCTATCTTGGGAATAAGCTGGATTAAATTCTAATATGTCTGTAAAATTTGGTGGGGAAGGTGTTAATGTTCCATGGTAACACCTAAAAATTAGTTTGATTACATTAAAATAGAATTTAAAAATAAAGACATGGTAGCCATGGAGCCCTTGGGTGTTTACAGTCAGTTCCGAAGGCTGACAGGGTTTTAAAATTAGTGCCTTTCCTAATAAATGGTAAAATCAAATTGCCTGCAGTACAAAATACTAGATTTAAAGCATGATGGTGAAAATTCTCTAAGAAAGGTATCCTCCTGGCCTAGGTTTTTGAAATAGAAAATACTCTTTAGTACTCTGAGTAACTTAAAACATCCCAATTCTTGTACTAAGATATGTTATAAAGTATCCCTAAATTTTCTTCTTGTTTTAGGAACGTGTTCATAGTGGTACATATACAAATACTTTAGAACGTCTTGTGAAGGAGATGGAAGACACTCAAAGGTCAGCATCATGACTACCTTGCTAAATTAAATATACTGCTTATTTGTGTGGTGGGTTGGGTTTTTAATTTTCCTTTAAGGATTGTGAGAAATTAGCATGCATTTTATGCCAATACTACTATAATAGTTTTACTATCAACTTTGTTAGAAATAAAGTACTCTTGTTCACAAGGCCGGGTCAGAAGATCAGGTTTTTACGGTTTACTGTATTACTGTAATAATACAAATTCCTTTCTGCTTACCACAAGCCGAATCTAACTGGTAGCTGAAATTCTTGATCAAAAGTATGGGCAGAATTTTCTGTGTGTATTTTTTTATTGTGATAAAATATACAGAATTTAATTTACCATTCTAATCCTTCTTAACTGTGCAATTCACTGGAATTACATCCATTCATGTTGTACAACCGTCACCACCATCCATCTTCAGAACTTTATTCAGCTTCCCTCACTGAAATTCCGTACTCATTAAATAATAACTGCCCGTCCTCCTCTTCTCCCAGCCCTTGGCAGTGGGGCTGCCTCTATGAAATTAACTGTTCTAGGTACCTCATATAAATGAAATCATATAGTATTCATTCATTTATATTGGCTTATTTCACTTAGCATGGTGTCTTCAAGGTTTGTCCATTTCGTAGCATGTGTCAGAATTTCCTTTTATTTTTTTTTTAAGATTTTGTTTATTTATTTGACAGATAGAGATCACAAGTAGGCAGAGAGAGGCAGGCAGAGAGGAGGAAGCAGGCTTCCCACTGAGCAGAGAGCCCCATGCAGGGCTCGATCCCAGGACCCTGAGATCATGACCTGAGCTGAAGGCAGAGGCTTAACCCGCTGAGCCACCCAGGTGCTCCAAGATTTTCCTTCCTTCTTGAGGCTGAATAATACTCTAGTATATGTATATACCACATTTTATTTAACCATTTATCCTTTGATGGACACTTGGGTTACTTCTGTTTTTTGGCTGTTGGAAGTATTGCTGCTGTGAACGTGGGTGTACAAGTATCTCTTTAAGTCCCCAATCAGTTCTTAGGGGTTGGGTATATACTCAGAAGTAGAATTGCTGGATCGTACAGTGATTCTGTACATAATTTTGAGGAACTGCTATACTGTTTTCCATAGTGGCTGCACCATTTTACATTCCCATGAGCAGTGCACAAGGATTCCAGTTTTTCCACATCCTCACCAACACTTGATATTTTCTGGTTTTTTGATGATAGCCATCCTAACGAGTATGAAGGGGTACCTCATTGTGGTTTTCATTTTCACTTTAAACTAATAACTAATGATGTTGAGCATCTTTTCATGTCCTTATTGGCCATTTTTGTAGCTTCTTTGGAGAAATGTCTGTTCAGCTCCTTTGCCCATTTTTTAAAAGATTTTATTGCTTTATTTGAGAGAGAGAGAGTACAAGAGAGGGAGGGGGCACAGAAGAAGGAGAAGCAGACTCCCTGCTGAGCAGGGAGCCTGATGTGGGGCTCAATCCCAGGACCCCAGGATCATGACCCACAGCCAAAGACAGACATAATCAACTAAGCCATATAGGTGCCCCTTGCCCATTTTTTAATTGAGTTGTTTGCGGGTTTTTTGTTTGCATAGAATTTTTTTTAAACATTCTTATGTATTCCAACACATAGTTTTTTCTATATCAAGTTACTCTTTTTTTTTTTTTTTTTAAGATTTTATTTATTTATTTGACAGAGAGAGAGAAGGAAGCAGGCTCCCTGCTGAGCAGAGAGCCCTACATGGGGCTCAATCCCAGAACCTTGAGACCATGACCTGAGCCGAAGGCAGAGACCACCCCAGGGACCCCTATATCAAGTTACTCTTTTTTTTTTTTTTTTTAAAGATTTTATTTATTTACTTGAGAGAGAGACAGAGAGAGAGAGCACGAACGAGGAAAAGATCAGAGAGAGAAGCAGACTCCCCATGGAGCTGGGAGTCCGATGCGAGACTCGATCCCGGGACTCCAGGATCATGACCTGAGCCGAAGGCAGTCGTCCAACCAACTGAGCCACCCAGGCGTCCCTATCAAGTTACTCTTAACGAAGAAGTTTAGAATTGTGTTTCTCTTTCAGTCTCTGGCTCTCTCTGGCTCTCTCTCTCTCTCTCACACACAAACACACACAGAGAAATCAAAAAGTTTGAGGATCATAATGGACCTCATAAAATTTGTGTCATTCATTGTAAACTGCTTTTGCTAATGAGGGGGAAAGTATCTTCCTTATTTAAGGAATATCCTCAAAACTAGCCCACAGAACTTCACTTAAAAGCTCAACTGACTTGGGGCTCCAGGGTGGCTCAGTTGGTTAAGTGTCTGGCTTTGGCTTAGATCATGATCTCAGGGTCCTGGGATTGGATCTGCCCCCACGTTGGGCTCCTCTGAGCAGGGAGTCTCCTGGTCCCTTTCCCTCTGCCAGTCCCCCTGCTTGTGCTCTCTCTCCCTCAAATAAGTAATAAAATCTTTTAAAAAGGGGGGGCATCTGGGTGGCTCAGTGGGTTAAAGCCTCTGCCTTCGTTTGGCTCAGGTCATGATCTCAGGGTCCTGGGATTGAGCCCCGCGTCGGGCTCTCTGCTCGGTGGGGGGCCTGCTTCCTCCTCTCTCTCTCTCTGCCTGCCTCTCTGCCTACTTGTGATTTCTGTCTGTCAAATAAGTAAATAAAATCTTTAAAAAAAAAAAAAACCCTCAACTGACTTGAAGTTGGTACATATGTGTCTCAAACTTGATAGATGAGTTAGCTAACCATAGGAGATACAATTAGTCAGAAGTGCTCACCTTTCTAAAGTTAGAGAAATTGTCTCTATTGTAAAATTCTTTAAACATTTCATGAATTTATGTGATTTGTAATGTCAGATCTGAAGTTGTTTATTTGAAATGAACATTGCACAGACCAGAGGTAGAGATGCTAGTTTGATCTGATTATTGATTCTTTTCTGTATTGGTAGAGCAGTACATTTACTTGTCACTTACTGTTGTATTATACTCATCTACTGTGGGGCTGGAGCTAGGAATAAGGTTAGAAAAACTTAATCTTGGCAAGCAGTGTAAGCAAGGACTCCAGAGCTAGATTCTCCAGCTTTGAATCCCAGCTCCTTGTATTGGGAGCTTGAGCAAGTTAGCATTCCTGATGTCTGTTTCCTCATGTGTAAAATGGGTAATAATAAACTACCACATGGGGTTCTCGTGAGGGTTGAAATATTTAATACATAAAGTTCTCAGTATAGTGCCTGTCCCTTAGTAAGGGCTCAGTGTTAGGTACTGTGATGATAATGATGATGACAATGATAATGACTACTGCTGCTAGAAAGCCTAATTAACATTATCAGTTTGTTGGTCTACTTGAAGTCAAATGAGCATTAAAGATTCAAGGGGATAATCAAATTATTTGCCATTTTTCCTTCCCCTTTCTCTAAATGATTTGGATTTCATTATTGAAGTCCTAGCTATAAAGAAATATTCAAGTCTTCTGTGTGAAGGAACACTATTCTAATACCATACTGGTAGCTGGGTAAAAAACCTGTTATACATCATGGTGTTTGGAAAGATATAATTTGGGGCACCTGGGTGGCTCAGTGGGTTAAAGCCTCTGCCTTCAGCTCAGATCATGGTCTCAGGGTCCTGGGATCAAGCCCCGCATAGGGCTCTCTGCTCAGTGGGGAGCCTGCTTCCTCCTCTGTCTCTGCCTGCCTCTGTCTACTTGTGATCTCTGTCTGTCAAATAAATAAATAATTAATTTTTTAAAAAAAGAAATATAATTTGACCTTTAGTACAACAAAATTTGTCATATAACAAGGTACTTATTAATAATAAGAGGTTGGGTTCGGCGGGAGTTGTTTTGGTTTTTTTGGTGCTGCTTTTAGACAAACTAAAGATTGTTTTTAGAGTAAACCATTTTTTGCAATATTCTTTCAATTCTCAGGCTAGATGAACTGCAGAAGCAACTACAGGAAGACATAAGGCAGGGCCGAGGCATTAAATCCCCCATCAGAATTGGAGATCAAGACAGTACAGATGATGAGGATGGCCTCTTAGAAGAGCACAGGTATAACATTTTTCATAATGTATATCCTACTAAGTTTATATATCTTAATTTTGTTCTTGTGAAATAAATGAACCACTGATGGTTATGTTCTTAATGAGTAATCTATGATGGTTTTCTAATCCATCTATGATGGATTTCAAGGACAAATGTTAAGGCCAAGATACATCTTTTTTCTCCTGGTTATTATTTCTTTTCACATAGACCCATTTAGCGGCTTTGGATTAACTACTGGCAAACAGTGGGAGGAACAAAACCCATGTTCTCATGCTAGTCTTATCTGAGGTTAACATTGGTCCTAAGAAAAGTTTTCTTTGCACCCAGGCTTTAAAATCACATGCAATGTAATTATTTGGTATTCAGTAACTTTTTTTATTCCAGGGAATTTCTAAAGAAATTTTCGGTTACAATTGATGCTATTCCTGATCATCACCCAGGTGAAGAAATATTTAATTTCCTCAATTCCGGAAAAATTTTCAATCAATATACCTTGGATTTAAGAGACTCTGGTTTTATAGGACAGAGCGCTGTAGAAAAGCTTATTCTTAAGTAAGTAGAAAAACAGAAAAACATTTTACTTTTTCCTATATAAAAATTATCCTAAAAGTATCTAACTGCCATACTCTTCTAAAAGGTTAACTTCTGTTATGACCTATCAGTTTTCAAATCCTTCTTATTACTATTGCTTTTTGTGTTTATTATTTAATTAGAGGCAGCAGTGTAAGATAGTTGCTTGGCACATATGCATTTATTAGTTAGGATTAAGATCAGCATATAGTAACAGCAACTGTCAAAATAATAGGGGCTTAAAACAAGAAGTATAGGTGCACCTGGGTGGCTCAGTGGGTTAAAGCCTCTGCCTTCAGCTCAGGTCATGATCTCCGGGTCCTGAGATCGAGCCCTGCATCAGGCTCTCTGCTCAGCAGGGAGCCTGCTTCCTCCTCTCTCTTTCTGCCTGCCTCTCTGCCTACTTGTGATCTCTGTCTGTCAAATAAATAAATAAAATCTTTAAAAACAAACAAACAGAAAACAAGAAGTATATTTCTTTCTTATGTGAAAGAAGTTTGAAGGTAGGAAGTCCAGGTCTGGTGTTTCACCATATAATCTTTCTTCTCCACCATCCAGCCCTTTACATTCAAATTCCCAGAAATCCCACATATTTCTACTTATGGCTAGTTGGGTAGAACTTAGTCAACATGACCACACCTGTTAAAGGAAGGCTGGGAAATGGTTTTTATTTAAGGCAGAGCTAAAAGTCAGCCACTCGGTTGCCAACAGGAAAGCCAAGAATAGATCTTGGGATGGGCACCTAGCAGTCTGTACCACTGTGCCCAAGTTGGTCTAATTTCTCTCAGTGCACGATATCTCAGATCCAGAGAGATCACATTAATTCTGGTGCTGAGCTTTATAGAATTACAGACCCAAGTTGGCAAAAGCAGACAGTGCCCTGAGACTTAATAGGCGCCTTCTCAACACTGCCAGCTAATGTAAATTTATTCACCAGATAAATCTGGAGACAGGCCAATATAGTGGATCAGCTTTAGGCCATCACTTGAATTTCCTTTTTGAGTAACCCATCCATATTGGAGTAGAGTCTGCCTCCAGGGTCTGAGGATGGTGTGCTTGCTCATTTCCCTGATTATGTCAGATGTGGTGGAAGACGTTTCTTACCCTGAAAGTACAGTCATTGATTTCACTTTATTTTTTCAGATCAGGAAAAACAGATCAGATTTTTTTGACAACACAAGGCTTTCTTACCTCTGCTTATCACTACGTCCAGTGTCCTGTACCTGTGTTAAAGTGGCTATTTCGGGTAAGAGAAATGTTTGGGGAGTATAGTTGTTTCCTACTGCATTTCCTAGTCAAAGACAAACTTAAAATACCATATTTGCACATTACTAAAGAAAAAAAAAAACACATCAAACCCATGATTTCAGTGGGATGGGCACCTAAAATGAGGCAAAAAGAAGGGGCGCCTGGGTGGCTCAGTGGGTTAAGCCTCTGCCTTCAGCTTAGGTCGTGATCTCGGGGTCCTGGGATCGAGCCCTGCATTGGGCTCTCTGCTCTGGAGCCTGCTTCCCGCCTCTCTCTCTGCCTGCCTCTCTGCCTACTTGTGATCTCTGCCTGTCAAATAAATAAATAAAATCTTTAAAAAAAAAAAAAAAAGGGGCGCCTGGGTGGCTCAGTGGGTTAAGCCGCTGCCTTCGGCTCGGGTCATGATCTCAGGGTCCTGGGATCGAGTCCCACGTCGGGCTCTCTGCTCAGCAGGGAGCCTGCTTCCCGCTCTCTCTCTCTCTCTCTCTGCCAGTCTCTCTGCCTACCTGTGATCTCTCTCTGTCAAATAAATAAATAAATAAAATCTTTAAAAAAAAATAAAAAAATAAAAAAATAAAAAAAAAAAAAGAGGCAAAAAGAGTCCCCGTGAAGAGATTATAAAGGGAATGCTAATGCAGATCGTGTGCAGGGTAGTAATGTTAATTGTGCCTAAGATATTTCATCCCACTGGTAGATCACCATATGGTTAGTTTCAGAAGAGTTCTCATTCTTACATTACCCCTTTTTTGGAAGGGGAAGAGGAGGGAAAGGAGGCTTTGTGGGGTTTTAAAAAATTATTTTCTCCCAATTTTATGGAGACTCTTGCATATTTATTTTTAGGATTTGACTTGTATACTAATATTTTCCCATTTTTGTATGTGTGTATATCTGCAACCCAATACTTCTTTTCCCCAATAATGTTTAATTTTTAAACCACTTAATTATCTAAATTTTTATATTATCTGCATAGTAACTTTATAAGTGTCAGTGGTAACAAAAAATATGACTATTAAAAATATGGATATTGTATGAAGTGAAAAGTGGGAAAAACATAAGAACTTTCTATTCTGGGCCTTAAGATAACATTTCAAACAATCTCGTATTTGGTAAGAACTAGATATTCCAATACAGCCTTTTATTCCTTTTTTTCATATTGCTGGCATTTTTTGAGTGCCAGCTCTGCCAGGTACTGGAGAGAACAGTAATGAAAAAATCCACATTTCTGATCTCATGAAAGCCACGTTCCAGTACTATAGAGGAGAGAGTAAGTGGGTATATGTGTGAATGCATGTTTAGAGATATGTCAGATGGTGGTGCTAGGAAGAAGTATTAGGCTAGGGTAGGCACAGAGAAGTATCAAAAAACTTGCTTTTTTGATTTTTCGATATATCTATCGAAAAATATATATTTTGATATATATCGAAAAATCAAATTATTGTATGTATGTATGTATATGTATGTATATATATATATATATGAGATAATTAATGATGAGGGCCTTACTGGTCAGGCGAGGTCTGAGTAAAGATCTGAGAAGAAAGTAATGGAGTTAGCCTTGCCGCTATGTGGTAAAAGAGCACTCTGGGCAGAGAAAATAGCAGGCGGTGCAGACTGGGCGGCAGGAGTGTTTACTTCCAGTGGTTAGGAGCTCGCTACTTTGACCCCAGTAAATTTTTTTTTAAACAGTCCTAATTAAATCAAAACTTGCCTCCCTGTGGTTTTTATGTAGTAGTACTAATTATCTTTTCTAGAGCTTCCCAGAATATGCTGCATCTAACAGTCCTTCATTTATTTTAAAACAGCTTTATGACCCTCACCTTCCCCCCAGTAGTAAGCTTTCTCCAGTCAGTAAATACCTAGTTCCTTTACTGATTATCTTTCTGAATGACCTTTAGCTCCTAAAGCATTTCCCGCAGAAATGGACATAAACTTGAGATATAAGGTCTTTCAAACAGCAGTTTCCAGTGAGACTCTCCCTTATACCCACTGACATATTTCTGTTAACTGCAATTCCAAACTTCATCTGCTATCATGCCAGAGCTTTGTTATTCTCTAACTCTGCAATATCTCTTTTCTTAAACTTATAAGTAAGACTTTGCATCTATCTGTATTAATTTTTATCTTGTTGATGTGGATCCTCATTATAGTCTTTAAAACCCTGATTGTAACCTATACGCATACTTTTGTTTAAGTGGTTTTTAATACTTTATGTATTTATTATTTGAAAAATTTAGCTAATAATCATACATTAGTACTTTTTCTGTGTAAAACACTTTGTCTCATCTTTCCTTTGTAATTCCAAGTCCATTTTTCATAATGGACAGATATACCAACTTGTAACTATTTTTCTTTTTTAGAGAGTATGTCAGAATTTATTTTAGTACTGTGGTTCTAATGTTTTGTTTAACCCTTCTTACCCAGAGAATACAAAACACTAATTCAGAAGGATATGTACATCCCAGTGTATATTGCAGCATTATTTACAGTAACCAAATTGTGGAAGCAGCCCTGGTGGATAAAAGAGATGTACATGCACACATATGCACACGTACAAAGGAATATTATTCAACCATAAACAAAGAATGAACTATATGGTCCCTACATTTTTGTTAATTTAATTGTTAAAATGTAATTAAAATATTTGCATTTTCCTGAATTTGTGAGTGTAAAACTAGAAGCACACTTTGCTACTTTTTAAAAACTTTTTCAAAAGCAATTCATGTTTGATTGTGAAAACTTAAAAGTAAAATGGCTTAATGCCATCCCAGTTTCCAGGGGTTATTAAATTTTAGTGTTGAGATTGTTCTCTGCATGTACATAGATTACTGTATGACAGTATAAATAGAATATGGGTTTTGTGACTTATCTCAGATAACAAATTATTTTCATGTCAGTATAAATATGTCGTCATCTTTTTTAATGGTTTTATAGTATTCTATTGCCGTATTATACTGCTTTATTTAACCCAGTCTCAATTGATAGACATGATATTGTTGTATACACCTCTTTACACATTTATTTAATTATCTCCAAGTACTGGGTTGCCCACCTTAGAATTTATTACTGCCTAAAAATGATTGTTACCAAATTTGTTCTGTTTCCAGCATGTCCTTGAATGGTGCTGCCCCCTAGTGGCAAAACATAACACAAACGTTAGACCTGAGTTTTTGACACAGGCTGATTTTGAAAATGGCACAAACACACAAATGATGCGAGTACAAACATACAATGATACAAATATGCCTGATTGAAACAGAGTTTGTGTTATTCTCCCTTACACTTTATTTTTTTTATTCAAATAACTCTATTAAGATCCTTTACACACACACTTCCTACTGAAACTGAAAGAGCACAACAAAAAAATTTTATTACAATGTCAGAAAACCAGAAAATCTAGCATATATACCCACCCTAATTTTGCTTACCAAACCACCCAGAGTTTTCTTGTATTCCTTCTGCACAAGTTACTTGGCTTCCAATTTTTGATATATATCTTATCTTAATGACTTCAGCTCTCTCAAACACACAGGCAACATTCAAAACCTATTAGTGCTTCCTTAGGTCAAATCAAAAGGTGCAAGTATACTGAAGTCATCCAAATGCAAACTACAGGATTCCTCACAAATTCCTGGCATCACGGTAAAAAAAAAAAAGATATTAAAATAAACCCCTTGTAATATCACAGATTATCAAAGTATTAGTTTGCCCTAACATAGAGCAGCCCTCCAAGCTGCTGCAAAATGATCCTAAAATCACTAGCAGAAAGAAATAGTTCAAGAATAAAAGTCTGTTTACATTGGCTCCACGTCATAATTATTCTCCATGCTGGTGTCCTCAGCAAGATCTTCGTGATACAGGCAATAATGACAGCGACATCTGAATCTTTCCACTCTTCTTTCACCCTTCGTTTCCTTCTGCTGTAGATCTTTTTGAAGCTGAGACCCCGGGCTTAGGTAGTGCTGGTACTGAATCATTCGAGTCATCCTTGCCATCCTTTCCTTCCCGGCTGTTAACAAGGTCCTCACCCCAGTCCTCCTCCCACTGCTGCTGAGGATACGCTCCACCAGCCCCTGTGGTTTCCTCTCTCTGCCTGGCTGCTGAGACGGATACTGTGGCAGAGGGGAAGGGAGGACGATACTGGAGTCTAGGGTCAATTTGCCAAGGTTCTTGGTTAATACTTCGGAGATCGTTTGAGAGGCACCTGAGCTTTCCTGGGAATCCTCTTCATTGGGTGTCTGAGATGATCCCGGAGCCCAGGTTGGATAAAGCTGCTCTGGCGAATCCATTGGAAGCCTAGTGACAGACCGAGGCTCCTCCTAGATCTTTGGGGTCTGGTGGGAGGTGATGCTCAGGACACAACTTGCTACAAAGTAGCCTGGCAAGAACTGAACAGCCCAGAAAGAGGGAGAAAAACCCAAACTTCACCAAATGGCTGAGCTGCAAGAGAAAAATCAATCCTCCCTTACACTTTAGATTTAAATTTACTATAATCAATCTACAGCTCCAAAGCAAAAGGGAAACAAATGTTTTCCCCTGCAAAACCACTTTAAAATTACCTTCAGCCTGTCATATGATTCTCTTTTTTTTAAAGATTTATTTATTAGAGAGCGTGCATGCAAGTGCAAGCAGGGGGAGAGGGAGAATCTCCAGCAAACTTGTGCTGAGCGGGGAGCCTGACACAGGGCTTGATCTCACAGCTCTGAGAACATGACCTGAGCCAAAATCAAGAGTCATATGCTTAACAGACTGAGCCGCCACCCAGGTGCCCATCATATGATTCTTTTAAAAATTTTTAATTTTTTATTTATATATTTTTTTAAGATTTTATTTATTTATTTGAGAGTGAGTATATGAGCAAGCACAGCAGGGGGAGTTGCAGAGGGAGAGGGAGAAGCAGACTCCCCACTGAACAGGGAGCCTGATGGGCTCGATTCCAGGACCCCAAGACCACGACCCGAGCCAAAGACAGATGCTTAATAAACTAAACCATCCAAGCGCCCCTATTTTTTATTTTTTAAAATATTTTTTAAACTTGAGATTTTGTTCCCCCAAAATTCATTTTATACAGTTATATTAATTATATGCCTGTGCATACAAATTTCTGTATGTAAAAAGACTAACTGTAAAAAGGACAATAACTTTGCATAAATACTACCAAATTACTTTTTAAATTTTATCAAATTATACTCTTTCTTAGTACTCTTACGACCACTGGCTGTTATCAGTGTTCTTGATCATTAACAATCTTAAAGTCAAGCTTCTCTTTTTTTTTTTTTTTTTTTAAGATTTTAAGACTGAGCCACCTAGGCGCCAAAAGTCAAGCTTCTCTTAACAAGTTAATGACAGCTTGTCACTTCTCTTTGCATTTCTTTGATTACTAGTGATATTGAACATTCTTTTTTAAAAGTATATTGATAGGGATGCCTGGGTGGCTTAGTGGATTGGGTGTCTGCCTTCAGCTCAGGTCATGATCCTGGGGTCCCGGGATTGAGTTCCAAATCCAGTTCTCTGCTCAGCTCAGAGCCTGCTTCTCTTTCTGCCAGCTACTCCCCCTGCTTGTGCTTGCTCTCTCTCTCCCTGACAAATAAATAAAAATCACAAATAAATAAATCATAAATAAATAAATCATGATTAATTTATTAATCATAAATAAATGGTTTATTGATACATTATTTTGCATATTTTTATTAGTGTGTGGTTTGATTTTTGCCTGTGATCAGTTAGCCTTTTTCTTTATGGTTTTCGGATTTCATTGCACAGATGAACTAGAAAGGTATTTTTTAATAGTTTTCAGTTGTTATATTTGTCTAATATAAATGAAAGTTGTAAAAACAGAATGGAATGGAATTAAACAGAATTAGAATGGAAAGGGCCCTGATTTTAGAATCAGACCTGAATTTTAAGTTCTAACTCCTCATGTATTATGTTGGGTATCTTAATCTCTCTGAGCCTGTCTGCTAATGTGTAGTGTATGGCTACTTCATAAGGTTATTGTAAATATTAAAATGGAATGCATATAGGGACGCCTGGGTGGCTCAGTTGGTTAAGCTGCTGCCTTCGGCTCGGGTCATGATCCCAGCATCCTGGGATCGAGTCCCACATTGGGCTCCTTGCTCAGCGGGGTGCCTGCTTCTCCCTCTGCCTGTGCCTGCCATTCTGTCTGCCTGTGCTCACTCTCTCTCCCTCTCTCTCTCTGATAAATAAATAAAATCTTTAAAAAAAAATTTTTTTAAATAAAATAAAATGGAATGCATAAAAAATACATATTCAAGAAAATCTATAAAACACCTTTATATATGCCTGGCAAGTAGTAAATGCTCATTTTCTTTTTTTTTTTTCTTCTTTTTTAATATTCTTGTCTACTTTGGCAGATGATGTCGGTTCATACAGACTGTATTGTGTCTGTGCAGATTTTAAGTACATTGATGGAAATAACAATTAGAAATGGTGAGTATATAGATTTACTCTGATTAGCAGTGTGAATTACAAGTTGCTATGTACAGTCTCTTGTATTGCTAAACATTTACGATATTCAGAAATACAGAACAAAAAGTTATTTTTTTTGTGATCTGAAATCTTTAATAATGATAAGAAACTCCATTCAGTATCTGCAGTTTTCTAGTCGCATTGAGAAAAGGGTATAAGATCTTGCAAGTGATAGCCCTAACCTGATATTTACCAACTCATGGGTTACTGTCCTGGGTAAATGGAAATAGTTACAAGTTTGTTACTTATTTAGCCAATTAATTTTAACTGGCTTATTGATGTGCAAGTATTGTACTGATTGTGCACTGAGGAGATTGAAAGTATCTACTACAAAAATGTAACAATTGTTTTATTACTTTTGAGATCCCTTAAAATGAAACGAGCATTGTGATTTTCATCTTTCACTTGTTTTGAGGATTGGGATTGTATGGGCACTAAAGATGGTAAAATCTTCTGTGTTAGGAGTAGTTTGGTATTTTACCATTGTTATTGTCAGTCTTTTCAAAGTGTATTACCTCATGAGTTACATGCTTTTATTCATCATCACTCTCAGATACTTTCATAAATGTCGTTGCCTTCATATTTACTTGAAAATCTCTAATTCCTATATGATCATTCTAAATAACTATATTGTCAACATATCATTTCTGTAAAATCATCGTAATAATCCATGTTTCACATGCAGACTGTCACTTGCAATTGTGTGTTTGTGAACCTGGGATTTGGGATAAAATCATTTCTTCTGTTAACTAGATACCTTCAGCGATTCACCAGTTTGGCCCTGGATCCCATCATTATCTGATATAGCAGCTGTGTTTTTCAATATGGGAATTGATTTCAGATCTTTGTTTCCTCTGGAGAATCTTCAGCCAGACTTTAATGAAGACAGTCTAGTGTAAGTTTTATTTTCATAATTAAATCCCAAAAACATTATTTTAAATAATTTTAATGTGATAACAGTAATATTCATTTGATAACTTCAGTACCCACTCTTGGTTTTTAAAATCTCTCAAAGTTGAAATGGATCTTGAATTAGATACATTCCTAACATATGTCTTAATCTGAAAGTCATCAAGTTTATTAACAGGGATGAAATAGAAATATTTAAAATTTTTTAATTTTTTAAAAATAAAACATTATTTGACATTATTCTGTTATTATTTGTCATTATCTGACATTATTTGCTTATTTGACATTATTTGTTGGCATTATTTGGCATTATTCTGTTGGCAATGCTGGCCAAAGCAGTTAGATAAGAGAGAAAAATAGATATAAAAACTGGATATGAGTTGGTGGAAGTTTCATTATTTGCAGAAGTATGTTAATGTATGCAAAGAAGCCTAAGAGTCAGCTGAAGTGCTGTAACAAATAAAAGAAACAAGAGAAATTGGTATAGGGCACCTAGCTGTCTCAGTCAGTAGAGCATGTGACTTGATGTCAGGGTTGTGAATTCAAGCCTCACATTAGACACGGAGCCTATTTTAAAGGAGGAGGGGGGCGCCTGGGTGGCTTAGTCAGTAGGGTCACCAACTTTGGGTTTTGGCTCAGGCCGTGATCTCAGGGTTCTGGAATCAAGCTCCATATCAGGCTCTGCACTCAGTGAGGAGTCTGCTTAAGAGTCTCTCTCTCCTCCTCCTCCTCCCACTGCCCCTCCTCCCACTGATCTGCTCCCTTGCTGTCTCTCTTTCTCTTGCTCTCTTGCTGTAAAATAAATCTATCTTTAAAAAACAGAGAGCAGGGGCGCCTGGGTGGCTCAGTGGGTTGAGCCGCTGCCTTCGGCTCGGGTCATGATCCCAGGGTCCTGGGATCGGGTCCCGCATCGGGCTCTCTGCTCAGCGGGGAGCCTGCTTTCTCCTCTCTCTCTCTGCCTGCCTCTCTGCCTACTTGTGATCTCTCTCTGTCAAATAAATAAATAAAATCTTTAAAAAAAAAAATAAATAAAATAAAATAAAAATAAAAAACAGAGAGCAGAGTGCCTGGGTGACTCAGTGGGTTAAAGCCTCTGCCTTCGGCTCAGGTCATGATCTCAGGGTCTTGGGATCAAGCACCGCATCAAGCTTTCTGCTCAGCAAGGAGTCTGCTTCCTCCCCTTTCTCTGCCTGCCTCTGCCTACTCGTGATCTCTGTTTGTCAAATAGATAAATAAATAAATATATATATATATCTTTAAAAAAAATAATAGAGAAGTTGGTATGGATGCTGGGGTACAAAGTTTAAAAAGAGAAATTAATAACCTTCAGATATATGAAGTATAGCTAGTCTAAAAGATAAATCGAAGGGGTACCTGCCTGGCTCTGTTGGTAGAGCATATTATTCTTGATCTCAGGGTCATGAGTTTGAGCCCTACCTTAGGGATAGAGATTACATTTAAAAATTAAAAAAATAAAATCTTAAAAAAAAAAAGATAAACTGGAAGAAAAGACTTCATTTACAACAGCAAGAAAAATACATGAAATACCTAGGAATAAACTTACATAGAAGAGACAGAAAGAGAGAGAGAGAGTGTGTGTATTTGTGTGTGTATAAACATTACTAAGAGACAAAATAGAAGACCTAAATAAATGAAAGAGCGTACCATGCTCTCAGGAAGATTCAACTTTATAATATAAATAGATTAGAGCTCCTGACGTTAAACCATAAACTTAATGATATTTGAATAAGAAATGCCAATGGGATATTTTATAGGAAAGGGGAGAGTTGATACTATATAAGTGATTCTAAAGTCATATGGAAAAAAATAACAACCAGAAAAGCTTTGAGAAAGAAGAGTTAGGAGGTAGGACTGGCCTTAGCAGATAATAGTACAAGACAAATGCAAAGTGCAAGGCTCTGTCAGTAGAAAAAAAAAAGTCCAAAATAGAACCAAATACATATAAATGCTTCATGAATGTTAAAGATGCTATTTCCATAAATGAAAGAGTAGGATATTAAGTATCTCATATTATCCATTATTTGGAAAACTGGGTAGCTATCTGAAAACAAATTTTGCATCCATACCTCAAACTGATAGAGCAAAGATTTAAATGTATACAATGAAACCGTAAAAATAATAGAAGAAACCAGCAGGTTTTTATAATCTTAAAAAAGGGGAAATGATTTTTTCTATGAGCCTAACACTCAAAACCCTTAAGAAGAAAATTAACTTATTTGGCCAAAATAATTTGCCATGACAGTAATCACTATACACAGTCAAAAGAAAAACCTCAAAAGGGAGTGGGAGGGAGATCTATATTTATATGAATTTTTCATATTCATGCATGTATGTATGAACGAAACAATTCTAGTTACAGATAAAAGTTTAGTTTCAAATTAATAAAAAGATCAGTAACCTATTAGAAAAATGGACACAGGAATAAACTGATCACAGAAATAAAAATGGTTCTTAAATATGAAAATATACTCATCTTCACTTCTGAGAAAAAGGTAAATTCTTGTTATTGCCAAACTTACCTCTCTAGTTCTCTTTCCATCCATACAGGATCCCTTCTTGCTCAGATGTAATCTGTATCTAAAAATATGTTGACTAGCTAATTTTCAGATAAAGACTATGTTCTATCCCTAGGGAAAAGAATGCTTTCTCAGCCAATCCAAAAAAAACAACCATTTCCCCCAAACATTACTAAGATATTGAAACCACCTATATTGAGAAGTTAAAATTCCAATTATTTTATTATTTAAGCTTTAATGAAATCAGTAACAGGTGGTAATGTATGTTGTATGCAATAGATTTGAGTGTTTCTTCAGTGTTGCAAGCAAATACTGTAATGGACATAGTGAAATAAAGATTATAATGAATGCATTAAGACATAATACATACAAATGATATTTAGCAAAATAGTTTTTTTTAATTGGTTACTTACCAGTTGAAGAGTTGGCCTCAGTTAGGTTTGTTGACTACAGTGGGGTGGTGGCTGATGTCACCGTTGCTGCATAGTGGTAAGCACTGATAAGCACAGGAAAGCAAGGAGGAGCTGGTGAAGGGATGAGTGAACCATGATGAAATGCTTGTTTAAGCAACATGAGTACAAGACTGAATCCTGCTGAGATATGACCACAACTCTCTTCACTTAAGACTCACGTGCAACTTAACCATTTTTGTTGGGGTGTGTGAAATGTTTGAAAGCTCTTAAATATTCAGGTAGGGAGAGTAAGATGCTGAAGGACAGGAGAACAGTTCTTTTCTTGACCATTTCTCTGTTAGATGTACAGACTTAAAATCTGAGTCACAACTAACCTCTTTCTCTCCTGCATTCCATCAGTTCTCACATCCCTGTGTTCTAGTTCCTCTGCTTATGTCCCAGCTATTTTTCCTTTTTTATTACCGGTGTTACTCTAATTCAGATCCTCTTTTCATGCCAACCCTGGCAAAAAGATCTCCATTTCTCCAGGGGCTTTCTACCTCCAAGATATTTATTGTTTTCACTTGTAGGATTCCTTTTATGAAACATAGCCTTGAACTTCTTTCTCCTATGTTCTCAGGCCTTTACACCATGTATTTAAGACTTTACAATTTGGCTTATTTTCTATTTTTTTGTCCCTTTTGTTTTAACCAAATTGATCTGCTTGCGGTTCCTCCATAGGAGTCATCATTGCATTGGCTCTTCCTCGTATTCATCCCTCACCTCCACCCTCAGTGGCTGCTCACCAGAATGTTACCTCTGTCTCTCACTGAAGCTCCCCCAGGGAGCCTGGGGGGCTCAGTCAGTTAAGCTTCTGCCTTCAGCTCATAATCCTGTGGTCTGGGATGGGGTCATGCATGGGGCTCCCTGCTCAGCAGGAAGCCTGCTTTTCTCTCTGCTACCACCATCCCCACCCCCACTTGTGGTCACTCTTGCTTGCTCTCAAATAAATCTTTTTTAAAAAGAGCAAGATAGTCTTGTCTGTATGGAACAGATTAATAAATCATGGTACGATGATCATCATCATCACAACTACTAATGGTTACGTATTGCTTACTATGTACCAGGCATAGTTCTAAGTGCTTATCATATAGCACTTCATTTAATGGTCACTACAACTATTAGATAGTATTCTTGGTCCCATTTTACAGGCGAGTCAGGCACAGAAAGGTTAAGTAGTTTGCCTGAGGTTTACAGCTAAGAAGACACACAGGACTACCAAGCAGAGACTTTAAAAACTAAGAAAGCTTTTCATACATACTTACGGAAATAGAAGACATATTAAGTGAAATAAAGAGAGGTACACAACAGTATATAGTGTGCTGCCATTTAAATTAAAGGGGGGGGGCAAATAAATACATAATTATTTGTATATACATAAAATGCCTGTGGAAGGAAGGACTAAAACTAGTAGTGATTATGGGGAGGGGAAATGGGTGACAAAAGGCCTTAGACTGAAGACAGTTCTTCACAGTATACTGTGCCTTGATACCTTTTGAAGTTTTTTAGTTCTTTAACCATATGAAGGTATTATTAATTCAAAAAATTAACCAAGAAAATGTCTCTTGAAGGCCAAATTGATGTGTCTCCTCCTCCATGAACCTCACTGATTGCCACAACCAGAACTGTGGTGCTTAGAATTGTTTCTTTGAATAGAACTACCCTACGACCCAGTAATCGCACTACTGGGTATTTACCCTAAAGATACAAATGTAGTGATCTGAAGGGGCAAGTGCACCTGAATGTTTATAGCAGCAATGTCCACAATAGCCAAACTATGGAAAGAACCTAGATGTCCATCAACAGATGAATGGATAAAGATGTGGTGTATATATATACAATGGAATACCATGTAGCCATCAAAAGGAATGAAATCTTGCCATTTGCGATGACGGACGTGGATGGAACTAGAGGGTATTATGCTTAGTGAAATAAGTCAATCAGAGAAAGACAATTATGATATGATCTCCCTAATATGAGGAAGTTAAGAGGCAACATGGGGGTTTTGGGGGTAGGAAAGGAATAAATGAAACAAGATGGGATTGGGAGGGAGACAAACCATAAGAGATTCTTAATCTCACAAAACAAACTGAGGGTTGCCGAGGTGGGGGTAGGGAGAGGGTGGTTGGGTTATGGACATTGGGGAAGGTATGGGCTATGGTGAGTACTAGGAAGTGTAAACCTGGCGATTCACAGACCTGTACCCCTGGGGCTAATAATATATTATATGTTAATTTTAAATTTTTAAAAAGAATTGTTTTGTATTCCTGTCTATTCATGAGACCTTTATTATGAGTTCTTTTATAGCCAGAGCCACCTTCTACATAGTTCTCTAACACCAAGAACAATGAGGATAGTGCCTTGATAAAAAGTAGCTGTTCAAGGGAAAACTAATGCATAGAGATAGAAATTCAGATTAGTGTTTACCTGGAGTAGGAGATAGCAAAGTGACTTCGATCTAGCATGAAGGGACTTCTGTAGGTAATGAAAATGTTCTGCTACTTCTTTATTCTGTTGGCAGTTACACTACTACATATATATTTATCAAAACTTAAAATGGGTATATTCCTTTTATTATATGTAAATTATGCCTCAACAAAACCTTTTTGTTCAGTGTTTCTTAAAATAATTATTTTGTGCCTAATTTCACATTGCTTTATTCTCTTTTCAATAGTTCTGAAACACAGGTGACATTGGGTGGGGAAGGAAGTGAAGATTCATCTTGTAAGCCAATTTTTTCAACTCTTCCTGAAACCAACATTTTAAATGTGGTTAAGGTAGGGAAAATCTCTTCTTTATGTCTTTATCACAGAACTGGAACCATTTAGTTTTGTGGTTAGTGGTTTTAAAACAAAATCACTAGTGTTTTACCAGGTGATTTCTAATCTTTGAAATTTGTTAGCAGTATTATTTGTATTAAATGTTGTTTTTGCTGGGGTTTTTTTTGTTTGTTTGTTTTAATATTAAGAGTGAAAGGGACTTTATAGGTTAATATAGTTCTAGGATACCTTTCCCAAGAAGATTTTAGAAACCAATTATTTTTTAGAACCAGTACTTTTTTTTAGAATTTGAATGTATGAAGAGAAAAAAGTTATTACTTGTAACTTAGTGATTAAGAATTAGTAACAGTGTTAAAACTTTTTAGTGGCTGAATCAAGTCAATGATACTGAACCGTTAAAAAAAAATCTCAAAAATGAAAATTGGAGAAGAAAATACTTATTGTGTCACCTGATTTAACTATTAACACAAGTATTTCTTGCCTTCTTTTTTCTAAACATCTGATGTTTTGTTTTCTATAAGTTTTCTTTTATATTCTTTATCAGAAAGCTTTTATAATTTAAACTCTCCAAATAAAATATATCTCCTTAAGTTGTTTTGTCGCTGTACTTCTGTCACAGTTTCTAGGCTTGTGTACATCTATACATCCAGAAGGTTACCAGGATCGTGAAATAATGTTGCTGATATTAATGTTGTTTAAAATGAGTTTGGAGAAACAGCTGAAACAGATTCCTCTAGTGGACTTTCAAAGCCTCCTGATAAATCTGATGAAAAACATTAGAGATTGGAACACAAAGGTAACCATACTTAAAGCTGTTATATTGGTGTTAGTGTTGGTTTTTTGTATACCGTCACAATTTGACTTTCATAGTACATATGGAATTAATAGTTTCTAAGCTCAGTTAAGATCTCTGGCAGGGCACCTGGGTGGCTCAGTTGGTTGAGTGACTTGCCTTGGCTCAGATCATGATCCTGGAGTCCCAGGATTGAGTCCCGAGTTGGGCTCTCGGCTCCATAGGGAGTCTACATCTCCCTCTGACCTCCTTCCCTCTTAATGTCTGTCTGTCTGTCTGTCTCTCTCTCTCTCGCAAATAAATGGATGGAATCTTTAAAAAAAATTTTTTTTAATTTTAAAAAAATATCTCTGGCAGATGAAAAATAAACGGAGAAGGGACTTACTTTTGTTGGAACTGTATTAAATTTATGATAACTGAATCTTCTTTAAAACTGGAAAAAAAAATGTGTTT